>NW_013543412.1:15364-33910 GCF_000499545.2 Eimeria tenella
TAAAAGCCGCGGCCTGGGTTTTTTTCTTAAAAGTTTCGGGTTTTTTTGGGGGGGGGGGGGTCTGCACTCTTCACTGGGGAAATGGCGTTGCAGCCAAATTTATAGCTAAGCAGAACAGTTGCACAAATACGTTTGCCTTTGCTGCCGCAGCAAAAGGCCCTCAGAGTGTCTGCGCTGCGGGGGGGGCCCCCTTGAGGTTCTGGGGGCCCCCATCATTCTCTGGCACGCACAGGTGGTCGCTTGAGAAGTGCCCTTTTGCGCAGTTTAATGCAGTTTTTGCTCGTTTTTATGCCTTTTTTCGCATTTAATTCAAATTTGTGGGGCCGGGCATTTCATTGAGAGACTCTGGCGGCTCGAAAGCGGGCCGAAGTGGCAGTGGGGCCAAAGTGGCACTGAAGCTTCTCGCCATCGCCAGGAGGGCTAAAGCAGCTGCAGCAACGGGGGCCCCCGCCTAGGCGTGGCTGCAAATATTTGAGGTTCAGCTGCGAGTTCTCAGAGCTTTATCTAGAAGGGACTTCGGCATTCTTTTGTCCCTTAAATATCCTCAATTCTGTCTGTGGGGCCCCCAAAAGCAGCAAAAAGGAAATCTGCTGCAACACGCAGCACTGCCGCTGCAGCAGGAGCTCCCCAGCTTCTGCAGCGAACCCCCTTTTTGGGGCTGCTGGTGGCTGCTCTGGTTTTCTTTGGCCTGAGGGCCCCGAAGAGGGTCTAGTTCAGTTTATTTTCAGCTTTGAGGCTTTGGAGGTTTAGGAGGCTCCGCTGGAGGCCCCTGAGCATCAGAAGAATGGTGGATATTTTTGCCTTTTTGTGAGGGTTCTGTGAAGTTCATTGCGGCTTCATTGCGCTACAGATTCCCACAGAAGGCCTCGCAGATAGATTTTTCGCAGTTCACAATAGATGTAATAGATGAGCACTTGCACATATTCGTTGGACTCTGTAGCTTTGCCAGCAGCCCCAGACGAAATAATATTGAATGGGAAGCAGTCTTGGGATTATAGATAAACGCGCTTCATTTAGGTTCGTTTGCATGCAAGATAGAAGTGATCAAGGTCGTTTTAGCTGCACATGCTGCACACTACGCAGCTTGTGATATAATACACTTATTCTCCACTGCTATAGAGCTTTATTGCACAAAAGTTTGACCGAATTCTTCTTGTTATTCGCGTAAAAGGCACTCCGAGTCGAGTGATAAACGCCTCATTAGGACACTCTCAAAAACAAAGTGCCACGAGTGTAGGGATTCATAGCATACAAGGCCAGCGCCTTTAGTCAGAGAGCGGCCCCATAAAAACCAGAAATAAATTTCATATTATTTATTTAGAAAGAAATGAAATAAGGGCTACTTTTAAATTGTGAGTGTCCGGCATCCAGAAGTGGTGGCGAGAAAAGCCGGTAATGACCCTCACGGACGAAGTATATTTCCATTTTTTAGCGCAATTCGCAATTTTATTTCATAAAATTTTTTTAAATAAAGTGAGAAGGGAACACGAGGCCGTCAGCCCCACGGTTGTCGAAGAGCGGCATGTCGCCTCGGCCGCTGCCAACCGCCTCTAAAGCCTGGGGCATTTGCATGCATTTAGCTTGGATGCAAAAAGAATAAAAGTTGTGTGCAAGCGTATATTCTCAAAATACTTTTTTTGGAGAGAACGTTTCTCCACGGCTTCACATTCTTTCCAGCACGCATGCCTTGGTATCCAGCGCTGCGGACTTCTTTGTCTTCAAGTTTCTGCCTCGCGCATGTACCCCCCAATATCTGAGCACAGAAATAACTATCAGAGAACAGCGTGTCTAATGTTTAATAATTTTCCTAGTTTGGTGTGGCAGCAGCAAGCAGGAGAGTGCAGTTCGCCTCCTTTTGCGTTTTCTAATTCCTCCGGAATTCCAGTTGCTCCTTTAACTGGCTCTTCTACTTTTACTTATCTATTTTGAGTTTCTGGGCTGCCGGTCGCTCCAGAGGTTACGTATTCCCTTCAGGAGAAGAAGATGTCCACTATCAGGAATTTTAATACAATTGCTCTTAATTTTTTACTCTACTAGTTGTGCTCTTTGAATAACATTACTTCTTGATTAAAGGACCTGCATCCTTCGGGGGTCAGTTTCGTGCAGAGCTCAATCATGTGCATGGAAATCCTATTTAATTTTGGTCACTTTTGTAGGTCTAACTCCGCGATTTGCATGATTCATAAATGAGTTTTTGCGTTGCAAGGTTTTAAATATTGAATTTTCGAGCATAGACCATAGGGAAGTACTCCACATGAAGCTTTTGAGTTTTAGTGGGTTGTGTTTCGAGTTTTGAAGAGTTGGACCTAGCTGAGTTCGGCTCTAATTCAGCGCTTTTGCATCAGGCGCTAATTTGCACTACGTCTAGCATAAGCCCAAGAGCCCTCTTGGGTAGCTCACTTTTAAATGTGCAATTTATTTTCTCATCATGTCTTTATATATTTCCTTAAATACTGAGTAGTGCGATTTCTGCCTAAGGTGCATCTACTGAAGTGGCCCATTTCGAGTATTAGGCTGGTCAGGCACGTCAGGATTCCCAAATGCCGCATTGTGCAGATGAAGCCTACCAAGCCTGGTCGATTATATATCGGCTACATCTTTGTGTCAAAAGCATTAAAAAAGGGGCCACAGTGTCGGGATATATTTAAACCAACAGCCCAACCAGCGCAGAAGTAGCTTCCTGTAGTGGGAAATATTGCAACTTCTTCCAGAAATTGCCTTCAAGATTATATTATTCAGAATATGTTGGTTGAAGCACTAGCCAGAAATAGCCAACAAGCACAGAGGCTTAGTCCTTGGGTGATAACTCCTGTTATATTCTGCAATGAGGCGCAGGGCTGAGTGCGGGCAAAAGGCGCTGTGGCTGCAGTGCGCCTCCCTCCCATGCAGCGAAGAACTATGCGGGGAAAAGGCTGTGCCCTTCGAAAAGCTACCTGCACTGAAGGTACTTGAGTTCTTTTAATGCTAGAATGTGTTTCTAGTGAAATGCGATACGCATGAGCCTATGTTGCCACAATGGAATGACGCGTAGTAGCCAAGGTGGGCTTGACTCACAATATGACCAGCCGTATGACCGTAAAAGCCCTTATCCTCAGGAGTCTATTAACCCCCCCCCGAGGGAAAACCGTTACGTAATCTAACTGTTAGGCTAATAGGCAGAGTAACGACAATGGCCAGCTGCCTCTGAAGGCCTGGAGCGCCTGAGAAGGTGGATCGGCGGTGCATCACCGAAATGAGGGAAAGTTATTCACAGCTCCTGCGTGTCTCTTATCCTGAGCCCATAGTGAGTGCTTTTCGCTGCCAGCTGCGGAAGCCGTAAGCCCTTTCTTTTCGATGCTTCCTGCACTTCCGAAGATACGACTTTTATGTTTAAGCGTGCGTCTTACATCGGGGAGTTCGCCCGTACTGAATCTTGCACCCTTCTCCTTAAACGCAATAGAGGAAGCCACAGTCCTTCTTCCTCTCTAACAACCACTGGAAAATCTTTTGTACTTAGCAAAGAAAGTTCGTTTTAGCCCGATAAAAAGAAAAGATACAGGCGCCATGTCGGAGCGCTTCTTTTACAGTGAGGCATGCCTGGCTTCCCTTGCGGGAGCCCAGAAAAGCTGCTTTTCGCTGCCAGCTGCGCAATGGCTCTTCCCTATACGAGCAAACATCAATTACAATAAATATTTTCCAAAATGCGTGTATGATAAGGAATAAGAAAAAGCATAGAGTACCTGGGTGACTGTTTCACGCAGTACAGGTAAAACTTTTGAGATATGGCAGATGTTGCCCAAAAGTGTGGGAGCAAAACGTCCTATACAACCTGGTAATAGTATGAAGGCTCTTTTGACCGAATTGACTAATACCTTCACGTCAGGCGGAAGACTCAGACGAGCAATTCAAGTTACTTAACGCAGAGGGTCACTGGGCTGAAGGAGATGAGCCTCTACAGGTGCCCGCAGCCGATGAACTGTGCCGAAACGGAATAAAGCCAGACAATAATCAGAGTCCAATTCCCATTGAGTCAAACCTTATTCCTAGCAGAGTTGAATACAGACTATCTGTACAGCCGCTTTCGGGAAATACGGGAAGGCCCGAATGGGCTGGCCCAATCAAACTTGTGTTTGCTTGTTCTGGGGATAAACAGCAATCGTCTACAAGTCTACAAAAGCGCAGACTTGCTACCCCAAATGCCGGAACACTACATCATTGCGAAAGTGCTAAAAAATTGATTTGGTTGTCCCCTAGAACGAGACTCACCTAAACGTTATTCACCATACCTCTTTGTCTGCTTAATGGCCCATCGAAAATTTGGAACTACTTGAAAACCAACTAGTCTCTCTGTGCTCCTCTATATTGCAGCAGTTTGCTTCGAAATCAACTGATCAATTTGCGTGCTCCTCTAGATCGCGGCATCTCCCGCTTTTCTTCTGCTTCCAAATTATTTATCTCTCACGTAGTCAGTTAGCAACGACACGTGCCGATAAGTTCGGGATACAACGAAAAATTAAGAGTGGCCCCCGAACCGTGGCTGTCGGGAATGGAACCTCAGTGAGAGTATCAGCTCAGCCTTCGAAGGAAAAAGGATGTCAAGTACCTTACAAAGGCTTTAGAGCTAGAACACTTTTTAAAGGCACCGGAGCTTGTCAAACGTGCCTGTCAGCCGAGCGTGGATCGCTCGTTACCTTACTTCAAACTCAAAAAGACGCACACAGCGAGTATCGTTTCAGACAAAGTCAAAATCCACCTTCAGTGTGAGCTGGGGCACTAGCCCTTGCCAGCCGTTAGTGCCCAAAGGGCGCAACTTCCCAAAGGCCATCCTTGCGAAAATTCACCAGCGATAGACCAGTTCCCTCTCCCTAGCTGTTCTAGTAGTTTTCTTCGTACTTTGCCCCAGCCATCTCCTGAAGTACCAAGCTGGAGCTCTTTGCACATAAGACTGAGTTCTCCCTATTCCCCCATTTCAGTCTCTCTTCTCCGCAGAAGTCTTTGGTGGAGCTGCGCTACATGTGCGGCAGTTGAGGCAGCCTGCTGACGTAGAGGGCAGAGTAGAATGCTATTAGTGTCCCCACAATAAGGCCTGTGAGGACGTCTCCTGGGTGGTGGAAGAAGTCCATAACACGAGAAAGCGCGATAAAGAGGCAAAGAATGAGAAGGGCCCCTTGAATGAAAGGCCGCAAAGCAGCCGCTGTGTCCACTAGCCAGTCTGCCCTGCTGTTGCTCCTCAGTCGTTGCCTGAAAGTCGCCATGAGAGGGCCAGCGGAGGCTTTCGAGAGGCGGCACTGAAGGTAAATGATGGTGTAAAGCATAGCGCAGCTCGAATTGCTGCTGTGGGCCGAGAAGAAGCTGAGGCGAGCCTCCTTTATTGCTGCTTGATCTGCCCCACGGCACTCGTACTGATCCACGTATAAGTCGCCCGTGGAGTCCGAGCACTTCAGAGAGCCCCAGTTTGGCTGGCAAACGGCAAGGAAGTGCGGGCGTAGCCTGCCTATGCAGAGCTTCGCAACATTTGCCAGGGAGAAGTTCAAGAGGATCCCAAACGCGAAGCCACCACACACCACGTACATGTTGCCAACTATCCTAGGTAGAGAGCAGCACTTCAGTTCAATAGATGCAAGGGAATTTTTTTCAACGACAAACGTATTCAGCAACTCAATGGCAACAAAGATGACGATGGGAATGCCAATCACGAGCGCCGTCGCCACAGAAGCTGGGACTGTCTCCGCCTTAAGGGGATAGCGGATAGTTGTGTCATTGCAGTAAAAGCCCCTTACTGGCGGGTCAGCTACCAGCCCCCAAATCACAAAAGCCCCCAATAATGCGACACAGACAAGGTGCACAGACAATCTGACTGTCGCGCTCTTGGCAGATAAGGGACGGCAGCCCTCATCATCCCACAGCGAGCGGCGCCGGCCAATTCCTGCTGAGTCCGCAGACCCAGCCGTTGCCAGCTGCATTTTGAAAAGTCTCTTTCAGGCTTGCATGCGGCGCCCGCGGCGGCGGGCTTGAAGCGAGTGACAGGGGCTTTTCACTCGAGAAGGAAGCGAGCAGCCCGGGCTAAAAATAAGTTCTTTTGAATCAAACAAAAGGGAAGGCACAAGAGGGCTGGGAAAACCAGGACAGGCACGGCGGAGAGTGTCCCAACTACCAGTCAATGAGCCGGCTTCTCTTAAGCCCGCGGCAGGCTCCCTGGGGAGGGGCCGTCACAGCGCCATTTCTGCCACGCAAAATGCGTGACAGAGGATCTGAAACAACAGTCTGGCTAATGCGTGGAAAATTTCAGTGAGAGAAAAGGAGAAGGCGGCCGCCGACAGGTAAGAGCGGCCACTCACTGCCGCCGGAAGGGGGAGCGAGGAAGTTCCATGCAAAACTGGGCGGAACTCTCCTGAAATAAGCTCCCCCGAAAACTTAAATGAGAAATACTGAAGAAATTTAGCAAAGAAGTCCTCAGCAGCACCGGGAGAAGCTCAAAAAGGCACCCTGGCCCGGTGGCATTTACAGCGCATGCAGCCCCGAACCCTTTCAACCAGTCTCGCTATTGCTTATCGGGCTGTCGCATTTCCTTTTTATTTTTAAAAATACATATTTTTTGTTAAAAAGACGAATGAAATGCAGAATATATCACATATAAGCAGGGAAGCTGGTGTGCGGAACAAGCGCACACACAGCGACGCAGCTGGTTGCTGCGGGAACAACAGCCTGGAGAGTATCGCCTCGAGACTGCAGGAACTCTCACTTAATTCCGAGACAAAGGTTTTGAATTTCGTTTTCAAAATTTTATTTGAACAATTAGAAATCTGTTCCGACAAAAACGTTGGCGATTTTCGGTTCTCCGCGTCTCTGACTTCTTGGCTACCTCCCCAGCGGCTTCGGCGGTGGCGCCGTCAGTTCCAAGATATAGTCATGAAAACTGGCGACAAAGTCCAGTGGAAATTAATGAAAACAATTTTAAAATAAAATTAAACGAAAGAAAGTCATATTTAATCACATTAAATGGCTGAGCTGTTCGTATTAGAGTTCAGGAGCCTGGGCTTGCTGAAGAGCTTCCTAACGATGTTCCACATTACGAGGCTGCGACTCCTCTGTTTCTCTTCTCTCAAGTCAAAACAAACTGCAAATATTTTTCTTTACTAAACAGGTGATATGGAACACAGAGCTCCCCACTATATTTGCGAGCCACGCCAGGCCAGTTCTGTTGGCAGTTCACTTTCACAGAGCTCCCCGAAGATGTTTCTTTCTTAACAACTTTGGCCTCAAAATGAATGCACTGGCAAAAGGGGCAAAGAAATTTCAACTTGGAATTTAAAATTTTTGCTGCGCAACTCAAGAAACTAATTAGCAGCAGAGGGAAGTGCATTGGAAATGCTTTTAGTTCAGAACGCATTCTTTTTTCTTTTTCTTTCAAGCGTTCCCTGGGACAAAAAAGCTGCAGAGCTCTGTTCTTCTGTCTGTTTAGTAATTATAATTTGTGAATAACAAAAGTCCTTCTAAAGGCCAACAAGCATGCAAATGAACTTCTTTAGAACCTCTTGTCGCAGGCCAAAGCCACTCATCACTTGCCCCTTTCTTGTAGCAATTTGCTACAGCTACAGCTGCTAGTTTCCTTTCAAAATGGATAAAATGTGATAATATGAACGCCCCGATAACACCGAAAGCGAAGGGCCAATCAAGCAAGTGTACGTACAGCTAGCCCGCCCGTGCATGCAAACAGAAGGTCTTGAGGGGCAAATGCACTTCTGTTTAAGTTTTTTTGACCACAATTTAGGATGAAGAGAATAGAAAAAGGAGGAATTTAAAGGTGAAGTGCCTCTGCAGGCCTTCAAAGTGGTACTAAAGACAAACAGCCGGAGAAAAAGACAAAAAGAAGAAACTGGAAGACAAGAGGAAAAGGCCGCAGCTCGGGGCAGAGCCAAGAGCCAGCCCAAGACAGAAAAAGGAAATAAACTTGCAACTCGAAACGAAAGAACAAAAAGGATGAAAACAAACGCCCCTCTCTGAGTTTAGCCCGCGTTGAGTCACAACTTAGGTACATTTTATCTATATTTTACTTATAATTTTGATATATTTTATAAACATGACTCTCTATATTCCTATATCTTGAATAAAAATTGGAGTCGCCGCTCCGCTACACAGGCTCCTGCCCTCTAGGGCCAAATGACTCCAGGGTTTAGGGTTTTGGGGTTTGGGGTTAACTCTCCCAGTTCCTTTTTCTTTTCAGTTTTGTGGCTAACGTTTGGCCTTTTCTGAGTCTAAGTGGATTTTACTAAGTCTTTTTTAGGGGCAAAAAGAGCAGCTAAAGGCGCATCTTTTGAAACGGAGAGGAATGCACTTAAAGTGAGTTGCAGCACTTGTTTTCGGCAAAGTTGAAATAAAAAAGAAAGCAAAGTGAGAAAGAAAGAAAGCGAAAGAAAATGCGCATGCAGCACTAAAGTGCTCGCGTGCGCCTTTGCTGGAACTGCCCAGCTGTGGGCGGCGGGAACTCTTTAACTAGTCTTCTGGCCAGTTGTTTCGAAACATTTGGCAGCAGATGTTTGCAATTTTGAGAATTAAAAAGCCAGAAACGCAATTTAAGGCTGAGACAGCAACATGTTGACCCCCTGGGGCAAGTAGGTGACGTTTTTGGACTTCGCCAAAACATCCGCTATTTCCCGCGCTGCGTCCAGCCGCCGCACTTCAATAAGCCCCCCACCGTGTTCTTTAATGGCCCGAGATATCAGCGAAGCTGCTTCGGCTTCGCCCTCAGCGCGAATCACTGCAGCTTTCTTTTCCTGTTCGGTCATCGCCACCACAAACTTCACCCGCTCGCTCTCCTGCTGCGCCACCTGCTTCTCCTCAATCGCCCTCGAGAACTCTTTCCCGTAACTCAGGTGGGTCTGCATGCAAATAAGAACAAACTAACGAAATGGAATTGCAAATTTTGCGAAAGAATTGCAAATATTGCACAAGTTCATGCTCGTCTCTATGTTCCCTTGGCTGCGCTCAGGGCGCGCCTCTCTACGAAAACTCTGGTGGGTTTCGAGGCAAAAGCCAAACGCTGTTAAAATAAACACGAAACGACTACATAAAAAGAAAATAAGAAAAATTAGAAAACGAGCAGTGAATACACGCAAACTGACACAAGTTCAAGTCCAGCTGAGATTCCCAGCTAAACGGGACAGTCATAAATTATTCCAAAGACAAGCTCCAACAGCTTCCGGGAGACAAGCCAGTCAATAAATTCAGAAAAATTCAGCGAAGTAAAGACAGCAGCAAAAAGGGTCATATAAGCGCGGCGTCTCTGCGGGATTTTCGCTTACAATGGCGACATCGTCGAGTTCAATGTCGAAATTTTTGGCCCTGTGGGTGATCTGCTCGCGAATGTCCTGGGAAACGCGGTCCCTCTGAGTCAGCAGGCTCTCTGCGTCGTAGCGAGCAACAACAGCCTTGAGTACTTCGTTGCCTATTGAAGGCAAAACGCGTTCTGCAAACTCCGGGCCCAGCGTCTGGTGCAGCACCGGCAGCCGCGCCTCGTTGGGCCGGTACAGCAGCCGCAGAGAAAGCGAAACCATTTGCAAGTCCCGAGTCCCCGTCGTCGTAGTAATTACTTTCGGCTGAGTCCGAATGTCGTAAATGTAAGGCACTTGCAGCCACGGCACAAACATGTGCAGACCCTCTCCCACCGGCCGCGGGGAAACCCCGCCAAAACGGTTGAACATGATGCAGCGCTGGCCGCCGTCAACTGAAAAATAACAGAAATGACCCAAAAATAATCCGAAAATAATTAAAAAACAATTCAAACACAATTTAAAAGCAATTCAAAAACAGTTTAAAATAAACAAAAATGTAACTCGATAGGCTAAGGAATCATATGCACGCGCGCGCAAAACTTGAACTGAGGAAGTGGCGAACCCAAAACGCAAAAACGGAAACTGAATCTGCAACGGAGGGACTCAGTTCAATAAATAAGCAGTTTTATGTCTTTTTTAAAGACGCAAATAGACATTTATGCATGAATAAAGGCATTTAAATGCTTATATCCATGATCAGCCATGCACACAGCCTCGAACAAGTCGCAATTGCGTGTAGAGGAACATTCGTGCACAGTAATTGCACCAATGCAAATGCAAATTAGTGCAATTATAAATTCTTAATCGCATGGAGTCACATTTGAAAGGTATCCAATGTGGTTTAGACCACCGAGGCAGTGCAGAGGATTACAAGAGAGTTGCAACTGAGAACCACAACATGCACTTGGCTGCAAGTCTTCATCTGAAATATGAGCAGCTGCATCGCTAAATAGAAAAAGAAGTTTTTACATTCCTTCTCGCATGCAAGAATGTCCAAGGCGGGGGGGAATGTTGGGTTAAGAGGCATGAAATAGACGAAGACAACAGAGAACAAACAGATCCAACAAATATCCGCAAAGGCGAAGCCACAGCAGCAGCAAAAGCCTCCAGCTAATTTGCTGCTGCAGCCTGGCCTGCTGCGGGCTGGTGATCAGCAGCAAACAGGCAAGTGTAGTAAGTCTGCACATCTCCAGCACCTGCATGCCGCATGCTGCAACCCCCGCGAACGCGTTCAAAAATGTTGTCTAGGTGGAACTAGAAAACTATTTTGTGTCATAAAATTAATTGAGAATAAACCATTGTTACCAAAGTGACAGAGAGGCGTTAGGAAGGCATAAACGAAAGGGCCTTTTCACTCTGTTCCCGTCTACGCAGTCACGCTGGGGGACTAGGGAGCCCTTTGTGTATTTCAGAGTTTCATAATGCCATTATAAATGCGAAATAAGAATGCAGAATGGAATGTTATTAATTAGTTCTGACTCACCATCGTAAAGGCAAGACTTGGCGAAGAGGCCTGAGACCCCTACGGCGACGCCTAGGCGGCCGAGGTTAGTGAGCACCCGTTCAGTCATTTCGAGGAAACTTCTGTCTTAATAAGACCAAAATAATACAATTTAAACTGGAAAAAAACCTCGACAAGCTTATTCGAAACAACGACTTCCACACATACTCGTGGGGAAGCCAACAGCAGCCGCATGCAAATTAAGCTCTGACAGATGAAAGGAACACATCGGAACACACGATAAATGCAGAGACATCGAAGTGGAATACCATTATTACTTTATAAATAGTGGTTTGGGATTATATCTGACACTTACTATGCAACTGAGTGGTGGAAACCTACGTAAGCAGCATGCGCCGTGCACAACCCGGGGCAAGGACACATTTTCAGATCTAGAGTACTTCGCCTTCACTGAAAAAAGCCTTATAACAATTAAATATGATAAGTTGGTTACACTAGTCTGTTTTTAATGCTATTATAAGCGGCGTGGAGAGGCCTCTCGAGGTAAACACCAGGGGACCTGGCGCAGCTAATGCTAGGACAGAAAAAGCTCTTTCGAAGCTTCTTACTTAAAGGACCAAATTCAGAAGCTCTTCTCTTGAAACTTTAAAATAAAATATCTGTCTCAGGAGTTCCTCAAGGCGAGGATAGTGAAAAACTAAAAATGCGGCTCCGCCGCATTTTCAGTTTTTCGGCAAAGTACTGCCTAGGTGGAGTTGATCCATCGAAAAGGCTCATATAACTCACTCTAAACTCTTTCAAATGCCAGAGTGGCCCTAAAGTATCTATTTAATTCCCTTATGTCTCGCCCAATTGTGGCTTCTTGGATTTACTTGGAGAGGATTCGGAGGGAAAAGCTAACAAAAGAAGAAGCCCCTCAATAGCCTTTTTCTTGCTGTTGCACCGGCGGGCCTGGGGCGCTGTGGGTTTTGCTTATGCATGCGGCACTTAGCCGTAGTTGTCTAAAGACCTTTTAGTTTTGTTTTCAAATATCTGTTGGCTTTCTGAATGCCCATTGAACTTTCAGGCATTTGTTGAGGAGCAGCTGAGCCCGGAGCAGCAGCAGCAGCAGCAGCTGCTGCTGCTGCTGCTGCAGCAGCGCCAGAGCGGTTCGGCTCGGACAGCCGCTGGTTCTAGGAATGGGAGCGTTCAGGCAGCGGCGTTTCTTCAAGGATGCCTCGGAGCCACCTGTAGAATCTTTTTACTCTGCAAATAATGCAAAAAGGGATTTTTTCTGATGAATAATGAATTAAAATGCTATTTTGCTCTTAAAGAGACCAATGTAGGACCAGCAGCTGCCACAAACTTTCCACCCAGTAACTAACTAGGCCACCATTCTGGGGCTATTCACAATCTGCCTCTTTTACTGGCCACTAGCCCAGTCCTTGGCCACTTCTTAAGGGCTTTTTATATGTCGAAAAAGACTGCAGAGGGCACGCAAAGAGCTGCAATTATAGCCGCAGTGAGAGTCACTGAGAGAACTTCGCTGTGGACAAGTGGGAAAGAAAGACAAGTTGCGAGACCCGCACGGAAAGCACTTCCTTCTGGAAAGAAAAAAGTCTTTTTTGAAAAGAAAGAAGTCTTTCTGAAGGAAATAAGTATTTTCTGAAAATACAGAACTCTTTCCCTGAAAGAAAAAGTCTGAGAAGAAAGGAGTCCTTTTCAAAACAAACCTATCTGAATCTGGAGCTCCTTGCATGCATCAAAGCTCTGCTGAGGCCAGAAGGGAAACAGAAAGAACTGAAGCGGCGGGCATTCAACTTCGAGCCGGCTGCAGCGCGGGGGAACAGATAGTGGGAAGACGCGGAAGAATTCAATTGAATCAACTAATGAATTACTCAATTTTAATTTAATTTGCAAAATAACAAACTGATCATGGAGTTTGCTTGCGTGTGGATCGCAGCGTAATGGAGGCAGCGGGGGGTTTCTGCAAAGGCGTTTGGGGGCTCCGGGCTCTTGGCTTCCAGCCCTTAGTCAAAAGGCTTTAGTACAGAGTCACATTCAATTTAAAAGCTGCAGAAAATAGGGGAAGAGCCAGGCCCCTGCTGCTGCTGCTGCTGCTGCAGCTGCGGGGGCTTTCTGCGGAGCCCCTGGGGAGGCAGCGAGAGGTGCTGCTGAGAGGCAAAAGCAAAAGGATAAAGGAAAATTGGACCTCAAAGCAGCAGAGAACTTAGGGGAAAAGAATAAAACAGACTTGTGCTGCTTCTTGCCTGGCTTCGAGCATTTTCGTCCCCTCGGCGTTTCCTGTGCATGCAGAAGCACTGGAGTGGAGGCAGCCTTGACTGTATCTGCCCACGCACACTTTTGCAGCTGCTTTCTTGTGTTTACGGGATTTATATTTAGAAACTGTTTTTGTAATAGACACTGAGGAGAGTGCAGGTGCTGATGCTGCAGCAAAGACGGATGATTCTCAAGGCAGCAGCAGATAAGCTCTGGACCCATCAGATCTCTAAACGCTGATGGACTTGCCGGAATTTTGCCGGCAGAGCCTCTGTTTCAGTGTCTTTTAACGACTTCTACCAGTACACCATACTGCTTTACTGCTACTGCAGCTACAAACTCGGTGTTTTTGAGGATAGTTTTGGCAGTAGACCCTGAGGAAACAGCAGGTGCTGCTGCTGCAACAAAGACAGACGATCCTGAAGGTTACAGCAGATAGGCTCTCCACCCAAAGACTAGCAGTATAAGACTCTTTCTATTGTTGCTGAATAGTGCAGCAGTGTGACTGCAGAATGGTCTGTCTGGTGGCTCTGGCGCTGTAGTTGAATGGCGCCTGTGCTCCATTCGAGCTGAAGGAAAGGATGTCTTTGCGGCTTCCTTAATTTTAAAAATCCACTAAAAAAGCCATTTTAAGGGATTTTTTCAATGAGGGAGAGGGAACACAAGCTTAAAGGGCAGAGGTCAAGAAAAGCACTGTCCCACATGATGGCTCGCAGCGGCCGCGCAGCCATAGGGTGGAGTATAAACAAGAAAGAAACCTTAAATTAAACAAGCAACAAATATTTTAATGCATCTTTTGGGCGTTTTGAAGCTGCTTTCACTTTCCGGAGGTTCGTTACAAGCGACGACAATCGGAACGGAGCATGTGAGCGCCTGCAGCCGCAGCTCCGTTAGCCTTTTCAGTATATGAGCTTATTGGAGTTACCTAAGCCAAAAACACTTTATAATTATCTTCAGTAAACTTAATTTGGGCCAAATTTGCCTTTTGGGGTCATGAATCTTGCGTGAGACTCTCAGTGATTGCTGCTAGTAGTTCCAGCAGTCGTCGGCGCCGCCAAGAGAAGGTGAACTTGAGTGGGCGCCATCCTTGCGCCTTTTCCCATGAAATTTTCCCGATTTTGGGTCTAATTTTGAATTTAGTTTTTAAACTCCGCCTAATTCCGCGGCCTGCTGATGCTGGCCTTGGGTCCTGCGGCGGCGACGCGACAGGTGGCCGGGGCGTCGTGCAGTGCAGTCCCGAGTCGGGCTTTGCTTCCATTTCGAGTGTCTCTGCTGGTTTTTTTGCGTTTTTAAGCCTCAGAAGGCGTTTTTAGTGTTGAATTGTGCCGCGGCGGAGGATGAACGTGGGCATGCGCATTTTCGGAGCTCAATTTGGCATTTATTCGCTGAAAAACTACATTCCCATAATGGCCGCAGTGGTGGTGGCCGCAGTGGTGGGGGAAATCGCCCACAGCGCGCGGCTGAAGAGGCGGCAGCTCGAGCAGGCGCAGCGGCTGGCCCGCATGCGGCGGCTGGTGCGGCGGCAGCGCCGCAAGAGAGATTTGGCTCTAATGGAGGCCCAGAAGCAGCAAAGAAAGGCCATAGAAAGCAAGTGGGCAGCTTCCCCCGTCTACGCCTACCTGGAGGCCCCAGAAACTTTCGAATCTTGGCAGCTTTCCGGGCCCCGGAGGGGCCCCCAGGGCCCCCGCCCCAGGCTCCGGGGGCCCCCCGAATACCGCAAACAGCCCAGCCAGGGGGCCCCCTCAGAGGCGGAGGAGCAGCTCTCTGAGGGGTTCCAGCCGCCGCCCAACGAGCAGCAGCAGCAGCAGAAGCAGCAGCAGCAAAAGCAGCAAAAGCAGCAGCAGCAGGAGCACAGCCAAGAGGAGGATGGTGAACCAGCAGCAGAACTGCAGCAGCAACAAGAAGCAGCAAAAACTGAACAGCCCAGCGAAACCCACCAAAACAACTTCCCGAGTTCAAGCGAACGAACAAGTGAAGTAGACTAAAGCAGCACCTGCAGCAGCAGCAGCAGCAGTAGCAGCAGCACCAGCACCAGCAGCAGCAGCAGTTCTAATGGCCGGCCAAGTGTAGATACACCGCGCGGAATAGAGTCAGAAGAACAGTCAGGTGAAGTTGAGAAACAAAACTAACAGCAGAAAGAAAGACAAATGAAATTAAAACTTCAAGATGAAGTTTGCGGAGATTCAAACAACTGAGAAGTTGAATGAGAAGTGATGGCTGCTGCGTCAAATAGAGAAGCAGCAAATAAAATTGTTTTCTCTTTTAATAAAAATCAATTTTTTAAATAAATTAAATTTAAAAAAAGAAGCAGCAGCAAACAAGAAATTCATCTCATGCCTGCAGCCAAAAGCTGCAGGCGGATGGCCTCGCGTTCTGCTTCCAGCTGCAAGCTGCGTATTTGTTTTCCTTCGTTTGCTGAATCATTTAATTTAATTTAATTTGATTTAATTTATGTTATTTGTTTTATTTCATTTTACTTCATTATTTTGAACTGTTATCCTTTTCTATGAGTAAAGAGAGCCCAGTGCTCGTCAAGCAGCCACGTGCGCTGTTGCTGCTGGCTGCGTTGCTGCGAGCGCCATACTGCTCCTGCACTTTGCTGCAACAGCAGCAGCAGCAGCAGCAGCAGCTGCTGCTGCTGCTCGAAGGTGCAGCAGCTCGGGTGCACTTTCACTCGACGAACTGCCTGAGGTTAAGGGGCCCTGTGCAGCTTTAGTTGAAACGAAAGCAGCTTCGTTTGCGTCTGCTTGCTGCCTCACCTTCTACTGCTGGAGGCGGTGCTGCTGCTGCTGCTGCTGCTGCTGCTGCGCTAGTCTCCGTCTGCATGCATTTGAAAATTTGTTGACGATTAAAAGCTGGAGGGACTAAGGAGCTGCGCAGGGCGTCACCAGTGGCTTTGCTGGGTGACCAGTGGTTACCTCCGAAGGGCTCGGCGGCAGCTGCAGCAGCCGCAGGGCAGCAAAGCGAGGCTTCTGTGTTCCGTTTTGCTGCAGCTGCAGCGCCGAAGAGTCTCAGGGGTTTCTGGCGTTTAAAAGGACTTGTTAGTTCTCACGAAGCTCATTTCTGCTGCTGCTGTTGCTGCTGCTGCTGCTCCACGTGCTGCAGCAAACAAATTGAACCTGCTGCAGCAAAAGCCCTGCGGCTCGTCCTACCTTCCTTGGGAACCCAAATGGGAGAGCCTTGAGCAGCCCAAGTCGAAGAGATCTTTTGCCTCTGTCTTTCCTCCTCAGCCATTTCGCCTGCAGCTCTTTTTGCATTTCAGCAGCTCTTTTGCAGCACTTGGGGCTCACCCTCTAGCGCAGCCACCTGCGAGTTTGCAAATTAAAAAGAAAAAAAGAAAAGATGCATGCAAGAAACTCCACGCCGCTGGCTTACTTGAGCCTTTATTTCGTGCCGCAGATCTATCAACAAACTATTCAGCTGCGATTTGCTGAAACGCAAACTCCGCGCCGGCTGCACCTTCAAAGCAATGTTCGGAGGAGAGCTCATCAGGTTCGCTAGGTAAGTTGCGTATTGCTGGCTCCCAGCAGCAGCCTGCTGCTGCTGCTGCTGCTGCTCTTTTGCAGCTTCACGCAGCGCTAGTCTGGCGCTTTCAGCCGCGCTATTTGAAGCTCCAGGCCCTAAAAAGCCGAAGACAGAGGCTAAGACGAACCATTTGAACATTGTTTTCCCCAGATCGCGTCAAAAAGTCTCACAGGTAGAAACACTGTGACAAAAGGAAGCACTGTTCAACGGAGCTGAGCATACACCTGAGACCTGGCTTCTCTTGCGAGCCAAGTTCGCTCGCGCTTTCCACACGGCGCTGGAGGCGGAGCCTCCCCATCCCTTAAGACTAAGAAGGTACTATAAAAGGCAAATAAATAGCTGGCAAAACAACAAACTAATTTATTCTGCTCAGCAAGCATCTCGTTTGAATTCAGTGGCGGGCGCTTCCTACAAAAGCTCCGCAGCGGATGAAGCGGTTGCGTAAGAGAAGGGTTGCGAGATCCCAGCAGCCTTCAGGGCCTCACGCGAAGGTGGTGAGTTCCAAGTATCCAAAACAAACTATTAAAAAAAAATATTTCAATATTCCACTTGTTTACCGTGCGGATACCCTGCGCAACCCGCACTGGGCCGACAGTCCATCACTGAACCACTCTCCCTTCCCTCCGAACAACTTGCACTGTTTCTGGGGAGATCCTCGACATGTGCAGTTCCGGACAATTGTAAAGGTAATTTTGAATCAGAGAAGGTCTTTTTAAAAAGAAAATTAGCCAGAAGGCGTTGCTGCTGCTGCGAATTCTCCGTGCAGCGCTCACTGGAACGCGGACTGGTCTCTGTGGTTGTGGGGGGGTTGGGGCTTGGGGCAGGCGCTTGCTGGTGGGGCCTGTGTGTACGATCGCTCGCGAGAAGGCTTTTAGATTTAATTTGGCGTTTTTTGTTTCTCTAGCTGCTTAAAAGATTGCAACTTTCGAGCAGCAAGACGGGACTGCAGCGGGGGGCCCTCTGTACGGGGTTTCTGCTGCCTCTTCCTCGCCCCGAGTCCCCGCCCCGCGGCACTTGTGCACTTCCCTGTCTTTTTCTTCCTTGGCTCTCCTCCACCCCCCCAGCTTTTGTTTTTGAGCCCCAAATGTGCATCTTGGGGGCCCCCCAGTACCGCTTCTGCTGCTGCGCACCAAATCTGGGGGCCCCCCGAAATCGATGCCTCGCTAGCCGCGCGCCTGCAGCGCCTGGGGGCCCCCCTGCTGCCTCAGTGGCCTCTTAGGCGCATCTGGAGCTTCTTGGAGAGGCATCCGGCCTTCAGGCGGGCTCGCTGGCCTGCTGCTGCGGTGCTGCAGCGCTGCTGCTGCGCTGCTGCAGCGCTGCTGCTGCGCTGCAGCACGGGCGGCCCGCCGCGCCGTTTCTATGCCCCGCGTCTGCCGCGGTCCCCAGGCTCTGTAGAATGGTGGGGCTGGCTGCTGTGCTGGAGCAGAAGCCGCAGCAGCAGCAGCAGCAGCCTGGGGTAGCGGCTCCGGGGGCTCTGCATGCGGCGGAGGGCCTCGGCGTCTCTGCTGCTGCTGCTGCTGCTGCAACCCCGCTAGCTGCTGCTGCGGCAGCAGAGGCGCGGAGCCGCAGAGCCGCGGAAGCCCTCCCGCCCGCCCGCAGGCGCACCCTCCGGCTGCTGCAGCAGCAGCTGCTGCTGCAGCTGGCAGCAAGCAGCAAAGGCACAGACATTGACCCCCGCCGCCGCCCCCCCCACGCTGCTACTCCAGAGAGCATTCTAGCCCGCTGGCTGGCAGCAGATCCCAGGCGTTTGCGCAGCGGGTTGCAGAGTTTGGGGCTGCATGCAGCAGCGGCTGCTGCAGCAGCGGGCAGTGCTGCAGCAGCAGGCAGTGCTGCGGCCGCAGGCGGCGCTGCAGCAGCACTTCGGGCGCAGCGGCTGGGTCCGCTTGCTGCTGCTGCGCCCCCCAACAGGGGAAAGGGCGTCGCGTCTCCTGAGGAGGAGGCGGCGGCCTCTAAAGGGAACTCAGCAGCAGCAGCAGCAGCAGCAGCAGC
>NW_013543412.1:34010-168553 GCF_000499545.2 Eimeria tenella
GCAGCTGCTGCTGCTGCTGCTGCAGACCCGCTGGAGACGCACACCACCACCAGCACCGAAACCTGCAGCAGCACCACCTGCAGCAGCACCCGCAGCACCAGCGGCAGCAGCAGCAGCAGCAAGAACAGCAGCGGCTACGGGCCTGCTCCCGAGTCCTGTGCAGCCTTCGCGGGCAGCAGCGAGGCGCCCGAGGAATCTCCAGCAGCAGCAGCTGCTGCTGCTGCAGCACAGGCAAAGAGCGCTCCAGGCAGCACAAGTGATTGCGATTCAGGTGTACGTACAGCAGCAGAGCTGAGGTCCTGTGTCCTTTGCCTCTCCGCCTCCAGCTTCGCCAGTGGAAACTTCTTTTGCTCTTCTTGCCTGAGGCGGCTGCAGGCCAACAAGAATCTGCAAAATACAGGCAAAAAGAGCAGCAGCAGCAGCAGCAGCAGCAGCAGCAGCGGCAGCAAACGTGAACTGCCCGCGGCACTCGCGGCCCCTCCCGCCGCCAAGCTGCGGAAGTCGGGAAAAGGGAATCCGGAATTAGTTGAAGTCCAAATCGAAATAAGTGAAAAAGAAAACAACAGATTAGAAAAGGAGAAAAAAGAAATGCTGCCGCGGCGAAGATTCAAGCGGTCAGCATCACCTACGCTGGCAGCGCAGCAGCAGCAGCAGCAGCAGCAGCAAGAGTCGGCGCAGCAGAACTGCAAAGTTGCTGCGCTCGCCTGCGGGGAGCGCAGGGAACGCATTGGGTGGCGGGCACGGTCTGCTGCTGCTGCTGCTGCTGCTGCTGAGGGCAGCAGCTGGTGGAGCAGCGCAGAAGCAGCAGGAGAAGCACCAGTGGTGCCCCCGCTGCTGCTGCCGCTGCTGCCCTCCATCTTCTGTTTGCATGCGCGGCCGTGGCCGCCGCCTCCCGCCAAAAGGCAAAGACTGCCTTCTCCGAGGCGAAGGGGCCTCGACTGTTTTGCTGCTGCTGCTGTTGCTGCTCAAAGGGCCCCCTGGGCTGCAGCAGCAGCAGCCAGGGGCGCCGCCGTCGGCAGCCACGGCGGCAGAGCTGAAGACAAAGACCCAGCGAGAGCAGCAGCAGCAGCAGCAGCAGCAGAGGCACAACGAACGCGACGCTTCGGACGCGCGCTGAAGGCCGCCCCGGCGCCGC
Organism: Eimeria tenella; assembly: GCF_000499545.2. Lineage (NCBI taxonomy): Eukaryota > Apicomplexa > Conoidasida > Eucoccidiorida > Eimeriidae > Eimeria > Eimeria tenella. The sequence continues at coordinate 35,146 of NW_013543412.1, forward strand.
TGTCTGAGGCTGCTGCTCCTGCTGCTGCTGCTGCTGCAGCAGGTGAAGGTGCAGCAGCACAGGGAGCTGCAGCTGCGGAGCTGATGACGGAAAGGGGCTGCGAGGGACAAGGAAAAGCCAGCAGCAGCTCTGCCTCTCCGCCTCACCGCCTGAGTCCTTACTGGAGCTACCTTTGTAAAGACAAGGCAGCAGCAGCACCAGCGCCGTCGTCCGCGTCGGCAGCAGCAGCAGCAGCAGAAGCAACCAGCCTGGCAAAGGGATGCTGCTGCTGCGCAGCTGCGGGCTCCTCGCGAGAGCCCGCCTTTGACGTGCTGCCTCCCAAGCGAAGGCATAGGCGAAGTGAGCCTGCAGTGAGCAGCAGCGGTGCTGCTGCTGCTGCTAGCGAGGCAGTTGCTGCTGCTGCTGTGAGGGACATTGCAGCAGCTGCTGCTGCTGCCACCTTGGCGGGGCAGCGCAGGCTTGAGCAGCAGACACCTCCCTCGAGGCTGCGCAGAAGGTCCTGGAGCCCCGAAGGTGGCCGCGCTGCTCGAGTGGTGGCAGCAGCAGCCGCAGCGGGAGCAGCAGAAGCAGCAGCAGCGGCGGGAGGAGCGGAGGAAAAGCATTCGATTTCTCGAGCGGGCTGCAGCGCGTGCAGCGCATCGGCAGCAGCAGGAGCCGCTGCAGCGTCTGCTGCAGCGAGAACGCCAGAGAGTCCAAAGGAGGCGCCTCCAGCAGCAGCAAGCACAGCAGCCACAAGTGAAGGAGCAGCAGCCGCCAGGCCCGCGAGCAGCGCAGCAGCAGCATCTTCTGCAAAGAAGCCTTTGGCGGCTGGCAGTGCCGCTGCAGCTGCGGGTCCCAGCAGCTCCGCTGCTGCAGCGGGCGCTGCAACATCAGGAGCACCAGCCGGCGGCGCACTGGCTGCTGCAGCAGGCGCCGCAGCAGGCGCTGCAGCAGGCGCCGCAGCAGGCGCCGCGCGGCCCTTGGGACTGGCGCGGATCTCGCAGGGGCTGCTGGTGGGCTGCTCGTCGCTGGGGCGGGGCTCCGGGCTGGGGATTTACAGCTGCCGGGGCTTCAGCCGCAGGCAGCAAATTTGCGAGTACAGCGGAGTGCTGATAGACCGGCGGACGGCGCTGCTTCTGCGGCAAATGGAGTGCGCGTCGCACGTCGTGAACGTGCAGATGCAGCACCTGTACCTGCTGGGCTTCCACACGCCGTGCCCGCTGCTGGGGGGCGGCGCCTTCATCAACGACGGCCGCTGGGACACGGCGGGGGGGGAGGGGCCTGGGGTTTGCGTGCGTTTCCGCGTCATGTTCGACCGGCACAGGGCCTCGCAGCGGGTGGTCGTGGTGGCGGTCAAGGACATCCCGCGCGGCGCGGAGCTGCTCACTTCTTACGACAACGACTACTGGAGGCTCAAGAACAGGGGCCTGCCCAGGCCCTGAGGCTCCCCGGGCCCCGCGAGCTCGCGCCTGCGCCCCGGCCCGCGCCGCGTGCCTTTCCGGAGGCTTCCGCGTTCGGCGCCGCGCCGGCGGCAGGCCTTTCGGCTTTTCCGGCTGCATGCGCTTGCCGACTGGCCTTCGGCTGGGGTTTGGCGCTTTCGCCGCGCGCGCTTCGCCGCCCTTGTTTGCAAACGCGCGGGGCGCTTCCTCAGGCGCACGCGGGCCTCAGCTGGCGGCGCTCGGGTCTGCGCGGACGCGCACGGCTTTCCGTGCTTCTGTGCAAATGGGGGGCCACCCCGGAGCCCTCGCGGCCGCAATTCACCTTTTTGCAACTTGCATGCGTGCGGACTTTTCTCCGTTCCCGCGCGCCCGTGCCCTCTGCAGCCATTCATCTGCCTCCCGGCGCCCAGGCGTGCGGATCCGTTCCCGCATGCACGCGAGAACTACGCGCGCAGCTGAAGACCTGCATACACATGAACGTGCACATTTTCGCGGTTGTTTCTGCGACTGAACACGCAAGTTTGCGCATGCGTACACAATACCTTGCGGGCAGCTATGCCTAGGCGTGATTCCCTGCCTAGCGTGAGCTGCCTTTCTTTGCAGATGTATATAGCCTTTGTGTATGTGAAATGCGCCTTCTATGCGCTCATACATATATGCGCATATATGCATGCTTCGGGTGGGACTGTGCCTGTCGAGCAGACAGAGCGCTGAACATGTGGGAGATATGTGTTGAGGAGTAACTACGCCTCAGCCTTTAGACAGAATTAATTGCTTCTTGCGGTTTCTTTTCGCTTTGCTTTAGATCCATTCGGAAATCGAGCATTTTCCGGGCCCCGTCCCATTCTGCTGAAGCCTATATATTTGTACACCGAGGCAGGCAGAAAAGGGAGCAGGGGGAAAGTGACGGAGGAGCCCAGCAGGTTAGGATAAGGGCTAGAAAAGGGGGAGCAACTGAGGTGGAAACACTTAGGCCAAGCATAGAAAAGTATAAGAAGTGGAACAGAGCAGACCGCAACAGAAAAGTAATAGGCAAACCGAGAGAACCTCACAAGGGCAGGCTGCACCAACAGCCGCTAGAGGTACAAGCTACACGTGGCGGCACTCAACAGCAAAGACATTCACAATGAAAGTATAATTTCAATGCTTCGAGTTGGAAAGCAAGCACGCGTAGTCAGGGACTGCAGGCTTCTACCCAACCCAAATGGCCAGGGAAAGCAGATGGAAGGCAGCCTTCTGCTCGGTCTTGGAATTATTATAACGTAAAAGCTATGCGCTTTGGTCTCAAGGGTGTCCCAGACAAGCTAGCAAAAATCCGTATGTCTAACCTCTAATTTGACGGGCCTTCGTTACCTGTCCTGACAACGTGGTGAAACTTAACCACCAGGCAACGCACACTTGGCTTCTGCGATAAGATATCGGCATCATTCTAGAGCATCACTTTTACTTTAAGCTCAGGAAGCGCAAGCTTGCACAGCAAGAGCTTACTTACCTTACTTATGCCGTCAACGATTATGGCACAAAGCCCGCAGCCAACAACATGCAGGCTGCTTACGCATGTCAGAGATGTTCATTATCCAGGCACAAATAAGCACAGCTACTCCTACATAGCTCCCGTCTTTCAGGTTAGCCCGTAGCCTACTGCATTTTCTTACTCTATTGCGCCCTGCGCCTCTCTTCCTGCATTCATAGGTTCACTAACCCGCTTTCTGCTTAATATTCAGCACTACGTTTGATAAATTAGTCAGAAGGTTCTTTCAGTCCTGGCTCACCAGTTTGCCTGCGGCCACACTCTTTAAACTGCAACGCGCGGAAAGGTGAGAAGAAAGAGTGTAACTGTGCTGGTTCAGGCTCACACATTCACCCATAGCTTGCAATGCCTTTGAACCGCGCCATGTTCACAAAGAGGACACAGATTCTGTGAATGGGGAGCTGGCAACATTCTTGTTTGCACTAAGGGAAGAACCCTGGCTAACTACTGAAGACACGGCTGCGTGTTATGTTGAAACCTCCTTCCAATTCGGTTTCATCATGCTGGACGTTATTGCTTTCCACAAAACACCGAAAATCAGTGTTTATTTTCGTTTGAACTGTGTTACCATCCTTCCGGGCTAACCTTGACATCAAAGATAGGTGACTTATAGTCTAATGCTATCATCGAATCTGTATCCTTCATCAGTCACATATTTCCACCACCCTGTATGAAATGCCACCTTTCTGCAGGCGCAGTAGTATGCCTGGCACAACTCTTTCAAGTTAATTTGACAAGAGTGCAGATAGTGTTGCTCAAGTAACAAGTAAGGCTTCAAAATGTTCCCAAGTGTGCCCCAACTTGAAAAATGCAGGCGCCAAGTCGGAATTTATGCACTGTCATACAGCCGGGTATCCAATATAGATTTATTGGGTGCTTCAGGATTACAGTGAGTGCTAAGCTAAGGGCAAAGCAATTTAGTTTGGAGAGCCAAGTGCTCCAGCAGCACAGAAAATAGAGCTGTGCGCTCCCCATGCCTGAAGCACCAATCTGCACAACGTCTCTGCTCGCTCAAACGTTGCTCCCAGACCCACAAAAACTGCAATCGACTCCCAGATACATTCCTTAAAAAGCCTAATGCGACTTAGTTCAGCCTAGTGCACTCCACTGTATCAATTAGCGTGGTTCACCGAGTTTCCGGCCGCGAGTGCTCCTTTGGTGAGTGTCGATTCTTGGTGCTGGCGCCATAGCTCCAGTAGTTGAAGAATGTAGCACTGGACTGCGTAGCAATATACTTGCCTTTTTAGACGACAATACTTTGTACTTGCGTTTCTTAGCCTGTGTACCTTGTCGTGACTGTGCAGTAAGCGCTGCGTGTTCGCAACTTATCTCTGTTTCCACTAACTCTCCTTCCCGTGTGCGAGAAAAAACAAACAAATTCAAGTACCTGTTAAGGTACAGTCAGAAAGTCTTTCAACACGGGCAAATGAGAGATGGTCTACTGTGCGGCTCCATGCATCTCAAGTCGCAGAGGCCCTGACCATTCTGCTCGTGAACAACCGCGCTGCGCCGCAAAAGAAGAGTAAAATATTACCAAGAAAAGCATACTTGTCGAAAGTTGCCGCTGCGAATAGTTTAGGCTGCTGCCTTTTGTGGAGGTAGCAACGCCTTCAGTTCAGTAGGTATAGGCTAAATCGATCCCAATAAAAAATTAAACAACATCCGTGGAGCCTGAGTGATGACTAGGGCGGAAGTAAGCGCCGCCTCTTCTGGCGTTTCCTGATAACCAGGGAAGCCAGGAGGGAAACAGCAAGGGCTCGAGAAGGTGGAGAAGATATAGAGCAGCGTGACTCCGCTTTGCCTGCCTTCTGTGGCGCTCTTGCCTTACACTTTGTCTCACATCTTGCAACTCCTGGTCTGCTGGCTCTGCTTACTGCTGGTAATCATCACCCCTCTGCAGCGCCACTTCCCAGAACCACTCCAGGAAAGTTGCGACTTCTGTGATCCGCCTTGGCAGCTTGCTTTTCTCGTAAGCTCTGCAGCCTTTGGCGATGTGGGAGGGCACAGATTTGGAGCCTCTGGCAATAGGCATGATGCTGGAGATCTTCATGGGAATCTGGATCTTCCACCAGCGTCTTCCGTTTTCGCTTGCTTTGAAGTCGATAATGAAGGCTTTAATGTTTTTGGCGTGTTGCGCCACAATGGAGATGATCTCATTCGAACAGAACTCTCTGTTGCGCAGCAGCAGCAGGTCCCGCATCAACTCCTCAGCTTCCTGCTCCTCCCCAGGGGTCAGTTTTCTGGTGCGCAGTGTGGCTTCCAGCTTGTCTCTCTGCGCCATGAGGACGTCCTGGAGTCTTTCCCTTTCCAGAACTTCCGCTTTGGCTTTTTCAACACAAGAGTCCCCGTCCTTCTCCACCAGGTTCATGAGGTGTCCCATTTGGGCGAGTGCGCTGAGGGGGTCGCGGGCGACGCTCATGGGGCTCTCGAGGATTGTTTCGAAGAGCTCGCGCTCTTCTCTTGTCATTCTTTTCATAACTTGCTGAACTCGAGCCAGCCAGCAAGCCTTGTCTGTTTCCCTTCCAGCGCGGGCGACGCGGTCTTCGGCGCGGGCGAGGGCCAGCGCGAGCCTCAGCTTGACGGCGCTGAAGCTGGTGTCCCTGCGGCTCAGCTTCTTCGCACCCACCAGAACTTCTGCCAAGTTTCCCGCCAATATGTCTGTGTCTCTGAGTTTTGAAATGTTGCAAGTGCCTGAAAACCGGCTCCACAGCGCGCACAGCTCGGGCACGCGCCGGCTCGCGTTCAGCACGTATCTGTTCACTCCCATGAGAAACTCCAGACAGTCGTTTGGCACCACTTCAGAAACGGCCTCAGGCTCAGCAGCAGCAGCGCGCTCTTCCGCTTTTCCCACGCCGCTGCCGTACTTGGCGCTGTACTCCTCAGGTGTCAAGGCAGGTAAGAATTCTTCTTCAGAAGAAGAGGCCGAAGTGCTGGCCTCTCCCTCCTCTCCCTCCCCGCTCAGTAGACGCTCTCGGTAGGAGGGCTGCTGTTTCGACTGCCGGCGAATTCGAGGCAGCTTTCGATAGACAGCCCGCGCTGCTCGACGCGCCCCCATCTTCACCTTCGCCGCGCCCCTTTTGATTCCTGTCCAGATTCTCCTCAGCCGGCTGCGAGCTCTTCTGCCCATGTTCCCTACAAACCTGCGCAGCCTTTCCAGGCGGCCTCTGGGCGGCGCCTGCAGTTGCTCTTCCTCGGGTGGGCTGCGGGTCTCATCGTCGGCGCCGGCGCGCTGCACACTCGGCCCTACGGGATTCTCTGGAAAATCTCCTTCTTCACTGATGCTAGTGGGAGGGGGGAAAATCCTTCTTCTCTCTATGAAAGAAGCAGCTGACTGCGGCTGGATGGCCTGAAATTCGGCGCGCTCGGGCGGCGGACTGAAGGACGGCACGCCGAGGTAGTTGGCTCTGTCAAGCTCTCGCGGCCTTGTACTCAAGACAAATGAGTTTGCAAAGCAGAAGAAATATAGCAGCAGGCCGGATGAGGCGCAGGCACCGAAAGCGCGCCGGTTCATTTTCCGGCACTGGGTTGAGGCTGGGCCGTGTGAACGCAAAAAATGGAAAAAAACAAAAGGACTTCGGCCAACTAATATTAGGCAACTCTACTTCAAATGAATTTGGGAAGATTCGGCGCTCAAAAGTAGGTATTTCAAGGCCTTTTTCCCCAGGAGGCAAAGCAGACAGCCAAGAGCTGCGGACCTTAAAATGAGCTGCAGCCGACTGCAGACTCTAGAGAACTAACGGCGACGGCAGCAACTACGAAAATCCAATTCATATTTGTTTAATAAATCTGCTGAAATGCTTCGAAGTGTACTATCTTTGGTCAACCAGGAGGTGCGGGCGCCAACAGACGCAGCCGCCAGAAAGATAGCCTTCTTGCCGCTGGACCGACCTCGAAACAGCGCGAGATGTCTATGTTGTTGTGGAAACAGCTACCTGAGTAGCATCTGCAGTTCTAGAACAAAAAGAACCATTTGCGCTTATGTTACTTTATTTCGAGAGGAAACTGTCGGAAGAGATATTACCATCCGATCGATATTGGTCCGGCAATCGGAGCCGCCGCCCAGCCACCGCGTGACTAGCCTGTGCAGCGCATCGCTCTGATCTTGTTGCAGGTCATGTCTACTCCGCTTCTAATAATATTAAAGCAAAGAGAGCCAATTAACCCACGCATATATGCGATATATGGATTGTGCGCGCCGCTTGGTGCCCCAGTGAGAGAATTTTCCTAGCTGTAGGAGACTCTAGCTAGTGGTCGTGCTAAACGTGATGCTGCAACAAGCCATTTGCACGCGAGACGATACGGTCTTGCCTTTACTAAAGTGCAGCGTCCACAAAAGTACTTCCAGCCAAAAACTAAGCCGCAATTCCGGCAGATATCTCTATTTCACCCTGACTGGCAGTGTAGAGTGCTGCTAAAGCACCCATGAGCTACGCATGCCTGTATTCAGGTTGCTAGAGTCTCAGATACGGCTTTAATCGGCCATAAATTCAGAACAGCAGATAGGTTTGTTTGTAGCCGTTTCTGGACTGGCTCCACAACTTAACTGGGTCAGGCTGACGACTTTTATTCATCTGCTCACGCACAAGGACTTCACGCACGAGGCGCCTTTGTTCCATTCGTTCTAACCATAACTACCTAAGTTTCTTTTTCGAGTGTGTAGTAATAACAAACATCTAGTAGTATAAATACTTCAGCAAAAAGAAGAATCGCCGAGCTCAATTCATCTCTGAACATTGCGGGCGCTGTGCACTGAGAATTCGCACACCTCAAGTGGCTTGGACCCAGCCAGTGAGCAGCTACGTTACGTCGAAACTTAAAAATCACCGAAGACGCTCACGTCTCGACCCACAGTGGCTGGCGCCATTGGAGAAGGCTGCTCTTGCCACGGTATCAGTGTCAGTTTTGACAGTGTGGATCGGCTAAAACAATCTTCTTACGTTACTCGCTGGTGCAAAAAACAAATACGTGCGAACGCGAATGTATAATCGCAAGACATGCACGTAGAAATGCAGGGCATGCCCTTCACGTGTGCCTTTGAAGGCGAGGCTGTCCCGTGGGGAGAGGACCGCAGGCAACAGAGAGAGGGAAGGCCACAGCACAGCATACTTTCTTTGCTTGCCTTCTGTGTTTCTCTTTCACGATGCTTCATCGCACCGCGCAAACGCTCCCCTGTGTCAGCCCTTGTCTACTGCTGATCCTGTTCACTCCTGAGCAGCGCGACTTCCCACATCCACTCCAAGAAATCCGAAACCTGACTGATATTAGTGGGTGGTTTGCTGCTTTCATAGGCTTTGCACCCTTTGGCAACTTGCGGCGGCACCGCCTTGGACCCCCTGGAGGGAGTCATGATCCCCGCGAGCTTAATGGGCCACTGCATTTTCCACCAGCTCTTTCCATGTGCCTTGTAGTCAGCAATGAAGGCTTTGATGCTTACGGAGTGGGCTGTTATCAAATGAAGGATTTCGATCGAACAAAACTCTCTACTAGCCAGTAGCCTCAGGTCCCGCACGGCTTCGTTTCCCTCCTGTTGATCCTGAACACTAAGACGTTGGCTCTGCATCGCCCGCCTGAGACTGTCTTCCTGTGTCCTCAGAGTCTGTTGGAGCTGCTGCCTCGCTTTGATTTCTTCGTGGGCTCTCTCCAAACAGGGGACAACATCTGCCTGGGCCATGTTCATGATACGCATGAGTCCGTCGAAGAATGTGGTGGGGCTGCGGAGGAAGCTCATGTAGTTCTTGCTGGCCTCATTCACCACCATTTCCTCATCCGCATTCAACATGCGCATGATGGCTTCGGGCCTCGTGAGCCAGCAAACATCGTCAGTGTACTTCCCAGCCCGGGCCACGGCGTCCTCAGCCCGAGCCACAGCGAGTGTAAGCCGCAGCTTCGTGGCTGTGAAGCTGTTGTCTGCGGGACTCAGCTTCTTAGCTGCAGTGACTTGTTTCGAAACATCAAGCGCGAGTTCCTGAGTGGTTCGGTACCTCGTCAGATTCGGCACGCGCATGAACAGGCTCCACAGCGCGCAGAGCTCGGGCACGTTATCGTTGATCCACAGCATATTTCGACTCAGCCGCAGGAGAAACATGGGACAGTCCTCCGGCATGCCCTCAGCTGAGACAGCCGCAGTAGCAGCAGGGGCCGCAGCAGCAGGGGCAGCAGCAGCGGCGGCAGCAGCAGCAGCGCCTTGCCCCTCTCCGGCGCGTGCAGACTCGTACCGGAGTTGGTGCTCCTCCGGTGTTAGAGCCTCGAAGAATTCTTCTTCAGACTCCTCACCAGAAGTTGAAGGAGCTCTTGTCCGCGGCTCCTCCGCTCCTTTCTCCTTCAATTGCCGCACTTTCTTAGACAAAGACCGAGAAATCGCCTCCATAGATGGAGTGGTTTCACGCTCAGGGGGCCCCCCAGCTGCTTCTGCTGCAGCAGCTTCAGCTTCAGCAGCAGCAGCGCCTTCTGCCCCTCGGGGCTCTGCAGCAGCAGCCAAACCCAGCCCTGCTAACCCCACGGGGGAGACCAATGCGGGCTGTATTGCTTCAGGAGTTGGTGCTGCTTTTCTGCGTCTTCCGTGGAGTTTTGGTAGTTTTTTGAAGATGGCTTTGGCTGCCCGGCCCGCCCCCGCCTTGACCCTCGCGGCGCCCCTCTTAATTCCTTGCCAGATTTTCCTCATTCTATCTCTAGCCCTTCTTTTCATGTTGCCCAGGGCCAGCCGCAGCCTCTGAAGCCTCCCCTTGAGCTGCTGCTTCTGGGCTTGCTGGGATGAGCTGTTGGTGCCGGCCCGGCTCCAGGTGCCTGAGGCTTGAGTCCCCTGTGGCTCTTCTGGGGACATCCTTGCGTCTTCCTGAAGGTCTAGTGCCGGAGGGGGGCTTTCGAAGGCTTCAGGGGAGCCTTCCTGTCTGTCTGCAAAGGAATATTCGAGCTTTCTATGTATAGCCAAGTGCTGCGGGCGCTGCAGTGATGCGCCCCAGGAGGGCATGGTGAGGAGGCTGGCTCCATAACGCTGTGGTGGCCTTGTACTTGAGACAAATGGAACCTTCAAAAAGGCGAAAAGGCATAACAGCAGGCATGAAGAGACGCCGACAGCTGAAGTCCGCGACCTCATTTTCTTGACAGACTTCCGATGCGCTGCTGACCTAGCCCCTACGAAATGCAGGTAAACCGAGCCCTATCATTCAATAACACCTCCAGTCTATTGAAATTAGCAGGACAAGCTTCTTTATACTATTGTGGAAGCCTTGTAGAAAAGATGTATGTGGCTGACTAGGGGCCGCCGATTGCCATTCAGCGCAGCCGACACGCCAGCTTACAGGTGCCGTTAAGCCGAGCACCTGGCACTATCCGTGCCTAGATGAATGCGACTCGAAAATGAGTGCAAAATACACTAAAAGCAAGCTTCCGAAGATGTGAACAGTGCAGATTTGCCTTCAGGCACAGCTCGCAAGCAGCTGTGCATGAACACTGTGTTGAGGGGCTTCAGAAAGAAGCGAGAGCCTGCCAGCTACGGCGGACACGGCTAGCGAAGTAGTACTCGTGAACAAAAACACGTTGGACATCACTCAAATCTTTGAAACTTTTACATGAGGGAATTTAATTGAATCAAGGGCTCCGAAGCTGTTGTTTCCCTCTAATCATCTTTCGCTGTTCAATGGTCTCTCCGAGCGCCAGTCCGGTGCCTGCAATCGTGGCAACTGTATTGTCTGCAAACACGTAAATTCATCACGTCTACGTTCAGAAGACAAATATTCCAAAACCTAGGACTTTAAAAAAATCGCTAGACTCCCCAAACAATAATGGGATGCTTCTCTTCATCGTAATACCAACTTCGCTCGACCGCAGCTACAGCTTAGCTTCGTCCTCGAGGCGCTCCACTCCCATTTCGCCTCAGTGTTTATCCTAAAACTAGGCATTTTGAGCATTGTTGTGCCCGATGTAGTAGATCTGTGACAATTATAAGCCACCGGTGTGTGGTAGTCTAGAACTATCGAAATCCGAAGCCCGACGTCCCACTAGTGTTGCAGCCTCGCGACTGGTTGATCCCACTGCTGTAAAGACGCGTACCAAGTTTTAGACTTAAGCAACGGTTTCGTATTGGTACAAGTGTACAGGGAGAATGCACAAAGAAGTCCAGATTTTCGAAAAGGTGAATGCAAGATTGCACACGCAAGACCATAGTGCGAAGCAGTGAGCAAAAGGGAGCAGAAAGCGGAAATGAGGGACCAAGAATACGAGCAGAAGTCGTAAGGACTTCTCCTCGACCCAAATCACAACATCTGCGTAGCGTTTTGGCTTTGCGGCATGGAGGCCGGTTGGCCAGCGGCTGGCCGACAACGGGATACAATAGAGCAGCTTTATCTTTTTTCTGCTTCAAGTTTCTCATTTAAATTGCTGCATGTGCCCAAATTCCTGCTTTCAGTCCGTTTTTTGTGCCGTTGATGTCGGTCTGCTCTTGCCGTGCCCAGCCCTCAGCGTAAGGTAGGTGGTGATACCAACCGAAATTGAGACTGCCGCATGCAGGACCAAAGAAAGCCAGCAGGCTGGCGTTATATCTTCCGCCAGAAACCTCTGGGGCGGATTATACAGGCCAAGTCCGTGCCTGCGATCGCACAGTTACCACCAATGGGCAAAGGGGGACAAAAATAGCCGGTCGCAGCCTAACAAACAACTAAGGACCTAACTTGGCTTGCAAAAATAGCGATCAGATGCGCATTGGTCAATAAACTTTGCTAAATTGCCGTTTAGAAGCTCCTGGTCCTGAGGAATGGCTAGAAACACGACACAGCAGTTGATTCACTCAGTGTACAGGGCCCGCATGAATACCAATTAATACTAATCCGCCCTTTTCCCGCCTTTGTAGAATGTTCGCCTGTGTTCAACACACAGCTGCCACTTACCGCTGCACGAGGGTCCAGGGGGCGAGCAGAGACGCCAAGAAAACCAAACCCGCACGAGAAGTCATAGGCAAGTGGCGGCGGGTGGACAGAAACATCAGAGCAGTGATGGACAGATAAGATATCTGAGGGCAAAACAAGACAAGAATACGCCTAAAGCCAATTTGAACGCGGCAAATTAAGGCAAGAACGCATATAGAAGTAATTAATGATACGCAGACACAAAAGGTGAGAACGAAATGGCAGTCTATAAACAAACAGATACGTGAGCAAGTGTGTGAAGATGGCAACTACCCGTAAGCACTGCCCATTGCTTGATATGAATACGCAGGAAAAGCCCTATCTTGATGAAAACTTGAGGGTCAAGACTAAAAGTCCCCCTCGTTCTGGGACCACACTAATGCAACATCACTACAGAAAGTCTTACAGGCGAAAGACTCGACTGCATTGCCTGGTAGACACCTTCCCAATGAAACGAGTTGCCTCCGATCGCTTCAAATGAAGAAGAAAAGAGCAAATGAATATTACGCGAATGCTGCTAAGGTCTCACGACAGGGCCAGGCAGATAGAAACAGAGAATAGAAGCACTGACACTTCTTTTCTTGCGTTTGAACAACACTGACACAAAAATGTAACTTTATTACGCACGGAAGGCAAGTGCATGATAAGCTATACGTTGCTTGCTACTTAGCACTATCTAAATCATAAACAAACATAAATTGTGTACACCAGGGTGGCAGACGCGTTGGAGAAATCCATTCCTATGGCTACTTGCTGCAATTAAAAAAAATATCATGTTGCACAATGAATAGAAACCTGATAGCCAGTAGTAGGCTGACCTCTCAAGAGGAGGTGTCCGTTGCTGCACAGGACTTGTCCCAAAGACCAGCCCAAGCCGATGCACAGCAAACGGGTCTCAGAGGAGTAAGCCAAAGCTTTCCTGTGAAAAGAACGTACAAAACTAAAAATGGCACATAGTTGTATGAAATAAACAAACAAACACGGGGCAATAAAGGCAGACAAATGCACAGAAAAATACACATTAATCCAGTCAACGCGCACAAGGGCTGAAGGTCTAACTATTTCTGCAGGTCCTATTGTTGACGTCATTTCTGCAACTGGTCTAGAAACTATTTTCTTGCTAATGCTGACGGGTTTGCTCGTGTTGCGCATGCTCTGGCCGCCTCTTCTAGTGTTGCTGTTGCTGCTGTTTCCCCTGCGGTTGCTGCTGAGCTACTGTACGCCTGTGCTGTTGTAAGCGCGCTGACTTGCTGTTGAGAATATATCTTATGCTTGTCAGCTCCATTACAACAGTCACAAGGTCTATTATGACCTGAAGAATCACACAAGCATAAGACTTCACTACTGCATTAGGACGCCGAAATACGCAAAATGATAGCATTCGCACGGGCAATCAGTGCTACGACAAGACGATTATCCTACACACGAGCACAAGTAGTCGAGTTAAAACAGAGCTCCGGGACACATAATGAAACGAAAAGTCTATCGGTGCGCGTTCAGAAACATACTGAAGCAATTGAACAGTGCATGAATTGGCATGTGGAGGGACTCAAAGATAAGTTCCAGAGAGCAAAAACCTAGAGCTAGTAAAGTTCACACAGTAGACCAAACGACGAGAAGCAGACAAAATTAAAAAGTGCCAGGCCAAGAAAGCAGGCAGACTGACACAAGCACGTGAGGGCAGGGCGGAAGAAATGAAAGCATGCGAAGAAACAAATGAGGAAAGGTAAATGAGAAAAAATTGGCAGCCACAATTAGTGAAACATTGTGATAACAGAAAACGCCGATGGTGTCCGAGGGGCCTCACGCTGCAGAAGAATGAGCTCTCGCACGTCGATGGGAGAAGGGTCGCGACTATCAAACTCTGCGATTCAGCGAACAAAACCCAAGAAAATAAAAACTAAACATATTTTGCTGCTAGATGTGCTGATATGTAAGCAAATCGTGTCCCCCTGACTTCACAGGCGCCCCGTCTTCAACAGGCATTTCAGCAGTCACAGGAGCATCAACGACCAGGAAGTGCTGGTAAGATGCAGCAGAGCAATGAAAAAGGCGAAGGAGTGACAAATAATAAGCAATTGGAGCAAAGAGAGCCATGTTGATCGTCTAAAGTCGAACAGACCTTTCCGAAAAGATTAACGAAGTAAAAGGCAGTGGCGAGGGCCAGCAGCTTCTTTGTGCCCGTTTGGTCCGATCTGAAAGCGCAAGAGAAACAGCCGCAAAGCATTTCTGGAGAAAAGCCACGCTAAGTGCACAAAGAGAAATTTACATGGGGAGGCACAAGAAATGGTGACAAATAGAAGTGCGAAAGATAACTCACTTCAGAAAAAGACATGACAATAGTGAATGGCAGAGGCAAAATGCCGAGGCCTTTTCTATGCATTATAAGTAGTTGAAACTGTGCACCGAAAATAGCGGTGCGAAAAGGTAAATAATACGCAGACAGAAAAAATGAAGTAAAACACTCACAAGTTTGTAGCTTTATAAATGGCCGCTATCGGGCCAAAACAGAACGCGGCACAGGCTGCCCCGTGTAGAACTGTCATCTTCTGTGAACACTTGAAGAAATGGCGGAGGTTGGTTAGGCCGCAAACAAAGGAAGGAGTTCGTAAAGAAAGCCTTCGGGGGCCAATTAAGCTAGAAAGCGGAAGGAAGTACGGCCACCTCGGTAGAAAGGTGAGCGGCTGGAGAGAAAGAAACAGAGCGAGGGGCTCGAATATGCTGCGTTAATTTGTTCGGTATCTTAAGAACAAGTTCAGGCGGCCGCGTTAAGCCGAAGAAGGTCAACAAAAAGCATACAGAAGAGGAAACCAAGACACAGAAGTAGGCGAGGTGAGCACACAAAATCGGGAGCTGCCCGCCACAAAGCAGTTAGGCAACAGGCTTAACGTTTTGATCAATATTTCTGAATTTCAGCGAATCGCAAAAAGACCTATCTGCGTTATGTTGTGGCTCTGCATCCCACCGCCACTTCCTCAACTGTCTGCTTGCCTAGACAGAAATAAGTAAATTTGCACACTAAAAATATGTCAACATAATAAACCTGACCTGCAGAACATCCAGAATTAACGTAATCCTAAACAACTGCCGCTTGCTCACGAAAGTGCTCTGGAGGTGACGATGGGACTGACCACAGTCACTCGCCGCATGCAGCGTCATGAAAACGTTTCCATAACATCTTCGACGAAACATTCCAGTTCGGTTCATCCTAGGATGCATTATTAACTCGAAGCGCTTATATTCGCTGAACTTGGCACAT
This sequence comes from Eimeria tenella, assembly GCF_000499545.2. NCBI lineage: Eukaryota > Apicomplexa > Conoidasida > Eucoccidiorida > Eimeriidae > Eimeria > Eimeria tenella. The sequence goes on from NW_013543412.1 coordinate 50,254, forward strand.
TGAGCCTGCTACCAACTGACAGCAGTGACGAGCCCCCCGTTCGCTCCTTATGTGATGCATATTACATTCTTCCAAATATCCCATCAGCCTACTCATTATCTTTTGTATCGTCTTTTATAGGGCAGGGGTCGCCGAAGGTGAATTTTCATGTTCGCTGAGCCGCCCAACTTGCTGCGTTGTTGGCTACTCTGTTTTTGAAGAGGGAGCATAAGGCTTTTCGATATCTGCAAAGTTTCGAATGGATTAAACTCGCATCGTCTTTACAATCATTATAACTCTGTTTCTTCAATTTCTTTGGTCCAGCAGCTGTGCACGGTGCCCTCACATTCGACCTCTGCGGAATACATCAACAGTGCGCTGCTCAACTCCTGCTTTATTCTCCCACCGGTTTTCCTCAGTTATGTTCCACTAGGCTTCACTGTTGCTCTTTCTTTACTCAGAATTGAGTATCCCTGCTACGTGTGTATTCAGTAAACTGAGTTGTCGTGAAACTGATGGGTAGCAACGAAACAATGTGAGAATGTTCCGCAACGCGTCCCTCTTCGGAAAATATTTGCGCGGCTTGGGTAAAACTGCTCAAAAGGGTTTCAAAAAGAAGCAAATTTTGGCTCCCATTCCAGTCAAGGCCTATGGGCGCCCCCCCTCAGCAGCGTCTCAGTGTGGTTTATACCATGACGAGGACTACAACTACTACACCAAAATTTCCTTCTCCCTGCGGAAACACAGGCGAAAACTCAAGCCAAATGTATTTAAAAAAGACTTTGAGTCAGAAGGGTTGAATACGACGGTCAAAAGCCTCAAAGTGACTACCTCAGCGCTGCACGCCATAGATGACGCCGGGGGTCTTGATGAGTACCTTCTGCGGACTCCGCCTGAGGAGATGAGGAGCGTTTTAGGCGAAAAAATGAAGAATGTAATTCATTTTTATAACCAACACCCAGAAATTAGGGAGTGGGCGTTGCCCTGGAAGTCTTTCGCCAGCGCCGCAGCCAGGAAAGACCCTTGTCAAGCGTTGTATAGGCACCTGAAGGGAAAAGAGCTGTACGAAAAGCGCCTAAGAGAAGCGCAAAAGCAGTCTTCTCCCTACTATTTGCCAAGTTTGCGAAACATGCACCCTGTTAGGCAGCCATTTGCAGAGGGCACTGAGCCGCCACAGCTCCCACACCTCGGCTGGGCTCTAAACCACATAGAGGCGGCAGCGCTGCGGCGAAGATTGGGCATGGCTGTGTGCCAGCTCAGGGCTCAGGCTTCTCACGAGGAAGCTGATGGCTTTAGGACGGGAAACAACAGGGGAGGGGGTGGGCAGAGCGGATCGTCCCTCAGAAAAAGGTCGAAAACGCACAAGTGGAGAGAGATCAGAGCCTACTGATGCGCAAAGGCAACGTAGAGGAATTGCACCGACTCCTCAGTTTGTCATCAATTTGAAGCTGAGGAGAGAAAGAGTGGAAACAGACAGGGGCCGCCCCCCTTTGTGCAAACTAATTTCCCTACTATTTGCTTGTACGTCGGATCTTGTCCGTGACAGATGCAATAACAGGCGAGGGGAGTTCAAGCTCGGCAAAAAAGACTAGCATTGCTCTTTAGAGCCGCATTAGTCAGCTGCAAGTGGCGAAGTTATCCTGCGATTGCCGAATGAGTCAGCAAATAATGCAGGGACACTCAGTAATGCCACGGCCTAGGCAGTACTCCAATTTTATGGAGGCGAGGCACAGCGATTATCAAAACCCTTTATTCTTCCGAACCAACTATTTTGCCTAAAGGACAAAGCCAACTGCTCGGAACTGTAGGGCCTTCTGTATGAGAGAGGCATGATGCGCACCTACCACTTGCTGCAGCCATCTTTCTGTTGCACCAGAGCACCAAGAACATATATCTCCATCTTTGGTGCCACAAACTCAAATTCTGTTATTCTTGTGTTTTCGTTTGAAGAGAATAGTTTCACCCTGGAACACCGCCAGGTGCGCGTAGGCTAGAGGTTAGAACTGAATGGCTTTCAGACTGCAAGCGCTGGACATAAGACTGTAAGAAGCCTAGAGGTCTACACTTTATAGATATTTGATTGCAGTCACATATAGATTACCCTTAAAGCCTAACTGGGTCCGGTTGTGTATTAATTTTTTCTGTGTTTCCCACTAAGGCTTGGTGCATGGAGCGCCGTGCTGCTACGTTCATCCTGATATCGATGGCTTGAAGTTCGTTTCCCATTGTGCGCTGACCCTGCATGCAGCCAAGTGGTCCGCTAAAATGGAGAAAGACGCTACGCTATTTTCACATTTGAACATAAGCACTGGGCAGCCGCACTGCAGTGGGCATTTTGCACACCACAGGAGGAATAGTCCCAGCCAGCGAGCAATTACGCCGCCACGAAGTTTAGAAAACATCAGAAACACACACTTTACGATCCAACCGTGGCTTTTGCCACTGATTGAAGCTGCTCTTGGCACAGCAGCAGCATTTGTCTCAGCACTATGGAGCGAAAACAATCATCATACGTTACTAGCTGATGTAAAAATCAGACACGTGCAAACGCGCACGTAGGAACACTTGGCACTGATGTACAAATGCAAGGCATCCCGTTCACTTATGCATCGCGAAAGCCAGGCACTTCCATGAGGCGAACAACGTAGTCAGCGCACCATATTTTCATTGCTTGCCCCGTGCAGTTCCAAAGAATACATCATATCATGCAAACCCTCCCTAAATTTCCCACCGTTTATTGTTGACCCGCTTCACTTCTTAGAAGCGCCACTTCCCAGAACCACTCAAGGAGCTCCGTAACCTCACTAGGGTCACTGGGCTGCTTGCTGTTCTCATAGGCTCTGCATTCTTTGGCAACGTGAGGCGGCACAATTTTGGACCCCCTGGCGGAAGGCATAATACCCGCAATCTTTCCCGGCCACTGCACTTTCCACCAGTGGTGTCCATTTGCCTTGTAGTCAATGATGAACGTTTTGATATTTTTGGCATGTTCCTTCGTTATGTGAAGGATCTCCATGGAACAAGATTCTCTGTTGCTCAGCTGCTGCAGGTCTTTTATTGCATCGTTTCCAACCCGCATCTGGTGAGGCGTGAGATTAAGCGATTGCACTGCCTCCTCGAGTCTGTTTCTCTGCGCCATCAAGACCTCTTTTAACACTTCCCTCACCTTGATTTCCTCTTCGGCCTTTTCGACGCAGATGTTGGCATCGACCTCAGCCACATCCATGTGGCGCATGAGGCGGTCAAACACTGTGCAGGGATTGCGGAGGAAGCCCACGTAGTTGTTGGTGACCTCGTCGGCCGCCTCCTTCTCCTCAGGACTCAGTCTTTTCATGATGCTCTCCGGCCTGGTGAACCAGCAAAAGTCGTCGGTGTACTTGCCAGCCCGCGCCACGCCGTCCTCAGCCTGGGCCAGATCCAGCGTCACTCGGAGCTTGGTGGCGTTGAAGCTGCTGTCTGCGGGCTCCAGGAGTTTCGCCTCTGAAATTTGTTTCGATATCTCGAAAGCCCGAGGCTCCATGGTGCCGCCGCGCGAGATGTTGGGCTCACGCGCGAACAGACTCCACAGCGCGCACAGCTCGGGAGCGCGGTCGTTGACCCACTTCAGGTTGTCGCTGAACTCCAGCAAAAACTCGGCACAGTCCTCTGGCACTGGCTCCGCAGGGCCTGCCGGAGCAGCAGGAGGCGCAGCCGGGGGGGCCTCCGCGGGAACAGCAGCAGCTGCGTCTTCTTCCTTTTCGGGCTGCGAAGGTGGGTAGAGGGCTCGGTAAGCCTCGGGCGTTAGGGCCTCCACGAATTCGTCAGACTCCGGGGGACTGGAGGGGGGCGTCTCTGTCTGCGGCTCTGCCTCTCTTTCCTCCTTTTCAAGTTCCTTCGCAGGAGGCGACTCTGCAGCAGGCTCCACGGGCGGCTGCGCTTCTGGCGCAGAAGGCTCGCCCGCTGCTTCCCCTGCTGCAGTTGCTGCGCCTGCTGCGGCGGGAAGTGCGGCAGCAGCAGCCACGCCGAGCCCCGCTAACCCTGCGGGAGCAGTCAAGGATGGCTGCGGGGCTTCTGGCTCTGCCTTTGGGCCCCGCTGTCTCCTCCGAAGTACTGGCAATCGTCTGAAGATGGCTCTCGCCGCTCGGCGCGCCCCCGCCTTCAGCCTTGCGGCGCCCCTCCGGATGCCTCGCCAGAGCCTCCTCATTTTTTCTGCAGCTCTCCTGCGCACGTTTTGGAAGACCCGCCGCAGCCTCGAGCGCCTTCTGCCGTGCGGCTGCTGGCGGGCTTGCGGGGTGGAGCTGCCGCTGCCAGCTCCGCCCCAGATGTCTGGGCCTTGGGCCCCCTGTAGCTCTTCCAGGGACCTCTCTTCATTATCCTGGACGTTTGAGAATGAAGGAAAACCCTTTTGGGCTTCTGCAAAAGAAAATTCGGGCCCCTTGTTGGCGGCCGCTGGCTGGGGTCGTCCCAGCGGTGCGTCGACGGAGGGCACGGAGAGGACAGCGGCTCCATAAGGCTTCCGCGGCCTCGCACTGGAGGCGAACAGAGCCTTAGAGAAAGTGAAAATACATAACAACAGGCATGAAGTTCTGCAGAGATACGCAGTCCTCCACCGCATTGTCCTGGACAGATTCCACCGATGCTGCGCCGACGATCCCTATGAAACGCGAGAAAATCTTGCACTACCGGGCAAAAAGATTTCAAAACAATTTATTTATGCTATGCAAATCCTTTACTGTACATATTTCTATGTTTGAAGTTTCTTCCACGAAGGTGACTTTGCAGAGGCCGCCGATGTTCAGTGAGTGGATCGGACACGCCAGCCCATGGAAGGCAATACGTCGAATGCCTGGCACTTACACCGGCTACGTGAATTCAATGCAAAACTAAAAATAAAATATACCAAAAATATGATTTAAACGATGCAATGAGCGCAGAGTCATCAGCAAGCACAGCCGGCAAGCAGTTGCGCCTGAAGCTGTCGGCGCCCTCCCGGAGTCGACAGGGTGTCAGCTGTGGTGGACACGGCTAACAAAGCAGCACCCGTGCACATAAACAAGCTGCACCTATCAGAATGAAAGAACGCTCACATATGTCAGCATTAGTGAAAGGAAGAGGCTCAAAAGTTCTATTGTTCTCCGCTCATTTTTCGCTGTTTAGTTTACAGGTATGCGCCTTCACTCAGCAGCAACGGCGCGATTTGTGAATATGCAAATTCAGCGCTTCTACATTCAGAAGACAACTCCACCAAAAGCTGTCACCATAAAGCCATGCTAAATTTCTAGAGGGATACTAGGAGGGTGGGCCTGCAGTGTCCAACCATCCTGATCTGATTTCCGTCTACAGCTGCTGCTTGGCTATGTGCAGGCGCTGTTCGACTTCTGCGACCCTTTCGCCCCAATGTTTTCCGTAAAGCGACCCATTTTGAGGATCCTTATTTTTACCAAAGTTGTTAATCCAGAATAATCAGGTGGAATTATTGTGTGCCCCGTTGAAACTGCCGGAAAGCGGAGTACGACGTGCCGCCATGCTCCAATAATACTTGCTGATCTCAAGAGCAAGAAAACGCGCGCCAAGTTGTAGAGCTACCAATCGGTGTTGTGTAAATACAAGTGTGGAGTGAGAATACACGTAGAAGACAAGAAATTGAAAGAGGTGAAACACGTGGCAAGCTTGCATCCGCAGCTGGAGTGAAGTATGGAAGATATTAGCAAACTATGGAGCAGAGTGCATGGGAGAGAGTTGTAGAACACCGGCGAAAATCGTGCCCGACCAAAATTGACATTTCCTGCTTGACGATTTAGTTTTCTAGGACGGGAGCCAGTTGGCCATTCAAGTATTCTGAATAAAGGGCCTGTATATTCTGAATAACAGAGAGCGGTGACGCAGAAACGCAACTTTGCCTTCTTCCGCTTCACTTTTTTCAATTCAACTATAGCACATGTCCGTTCCCTTGCTTGCAATATGCCTTTTGTGCCGTTTACTACGGTCTGTTCGTATCGTGACCAGTGGAGAGGAGTTGAAGGCCGCTCGTTCAAAGTCGCAGGCGCTGGTTTGTGTGTGTAGAACATTAGTAACAAAAGAGCGAGGGTAGTAGAGCCACCCTGGGGACGGATGAATGACCGAAGGAAAAGGAACAAAAAAAGAGCTTCCAGCTTGCTCAGATAGCTTGCTTGGTGGCTTAAAGATGAGTTGAGGCCGGCACTTCGAGAAGGTGAAGCAAAAATTGTGCAGAAGATGAAAAGGAGGCTCAGAACCAGGCGAGACGAATACATGGAAGGAGAAGTGACCTTTTTCAGAGCAGCCACGCTACAGGCTTAACGGTCTGATTGATTTCACTGAATTTCAACTTTGGATAAAGTACACAAAAAAGACCTGCTATAGCTGCTCGTGCCACAGCCACGTGCCCAGACAGAAATTAGGGAAGTAACGAACTACAAGTGTACTAACTTGGCCTGCAGTGCACCTCAAGCTTCCTTGTTTTTCATCAACTTCTGCTTGCGCCCACAGTCACTTGCCGCGTGCCACAATATATAAAGCTTTCCGTGACAAATATGGCGCAACAACCCAATTTGTTCCTTCTTGATATGCCTTGTTTACTTCACGCGACCTTCAACGCTAAATCTGGTATACCAATTCATAGCTGCAACAGGTCCCCGGAGACGACGGCAGCAGCTATGTCACCTCTCCACTTTTTCCCAAAGGAACGACAGCTGGAGATGAAATGGATACATGCGAATGCGCTTAAGACAACCAGCGGCCAACACGAGCGGCCTGTTCGCTAATTACTACCCTATATCTTTAGCCCGTTTCTTCTGACTTGCATGACATTTCTAGAGCGCTAAAGTCCCTTAGGAACAGTTCGGCAAAAATGGGGTAGCATTGCTCTTCAGAGCCGCACTAGTCATTCGCCAGTGGCGATGCTGGCTTTGGGTGTGTAGTAAACAAATAGTGGACGAACACTCCAAACTACCACACACTGGACAGCCCTCCAATTTTAGAGATGAGGCGCTGCGATCGCCAAAACCTTTTGTTCTCCTGGACAATATATTTTGCGTCAAAGACGACATCCACTGCTCAGAATTGCACAGCCATCTCTATGAAACAGACAAGATGCACACCCGCAATTTGCTGCGGGCGCCGGCCTGTGGCTGCAGAGCATCGAAGATTCGCCTTCTCCAGCTTCGCAAGAACAGCAGCAGCAAGTGCGTGCCTCATCTTCCCGGTAGGGCGATGAGCACGACTGAGGCAATAAGGAGCAGAACGACGCAGCAGCAAAGACACTGCAGGCATCGGTCGCTGGCTGCGTTCTTTGCGATGGCCTGCGCCGTCTTTTTTGTTCGACCGATGTTGAATTCAACGTCTTCCAGTTTGTCCTTTACGTTGTCGAGCTGGTCGTTCTGCTGCTGCATCCGCTGCAGTATCGCTCCCCCCATGTCTTCCGTCTCAGCCACTTGCAGCTGCGTGCGCGCTAGGCTCAGCTGACGAACACACGGCCACAACAACAGCGCAAGCAGCAACATGGGAGGGAGCTCGCACTGTTGAAGGACAAAAATACTGCAGTCGAGTCAAACAACTTCGAAATATTTCGTGTTTCCGGTGCCGGCTGACCTGAGTCTTGTCCTGCACTTCATCTCCTAGCATGATGAGCTGCTGCCGCTGCTGCTGCGGGCTGAGGTCTTGATCCTGTGTCGGCTCGTGTGTCTTCCCATATCTCTCCAGCAGCTGATCTTTGCTCACCGTCAGAAGCTGCTCTTCACATTCGGCGCTCAGCGCCATGAACTCTTGCCGCAGCTGTTGCTGCCGACGCACCAGCCGCGAAATGACCTCGGGGCTCAAGACTGAAGAGGAGCAGCGCAGCTCTAAAGAGAGCGAACGGCTGCAGACGGCCGCCTGGTGCATCCCCACCCACAGTAGCGCACAAAGACAGAGGAATTAAGTGACAACCATGAGTCTCCCTATAAAACGGAAGAAGTGCCAAAAAGGTTCCATAGAAAGCGACAACACACTGCCAGACTGGAGGGGAAACAGTTCAGATCTGTGCTCCATCAGGGGGCGTTAGCGGTACCTCCTGTTTGACTCTGTTGATTTGAAACACTTTCATTTGCCTTTCTTGGCTGTTCGCCAAAGGGGCAGCTGCCAGCTCACTGAGAGCCCCACGCAGGTCGTCTATAGCCTGCTGAAAACGCTGCAGCTGCTCCTCCACTTCATTGCCACCAACTGCATCCGTTTGGTAGTCCATTCTCATGTAAGTGTACTGCAGCAGGCTGGAACGGCTGTACGTTCAAAATATTCAAATCGACAAGAGAAAGGGTCGCTCTAGCTTCCGGGTCTGATGCCCGCAATGAATGCAGCCACACATGTTGTCAAACGCTCATGATGCTATTGTTTTGTTGTTACTGCTGTTCTTGTGACGGTGGCGCTCGCATGCGGTTCACTTTTTCAAACAAATTCAGCTCTCTGCCGGCTCTGGGAACGGCAGGCACCAAAGTGCATGCCGTTCAAACTTGCGAGGGGATGCAGCGACACGTAGGCTTTCGGAGAGATAAGTAAGCTAGGGAAACAGGCTTCATTGAGTAAATGGTGGGAAACGGAAGATCAAGGTGCCGTTAGTGGCTGACGCCTCTCCCACTCACAAAGACCTGCTTTGGCCTGTATCCAAACCTTCCGCCCTGCGTCTCTTTTGTGCGGATAATAGAGGAACAAAGAAGAACCCGGAGATCCCATATGCATTCTTGACAGCCTTCACGTAGGGCAAAGAGGTCTTGTGAGGCTGCTTTGTGTGCGAAGTCGAGAGGAGTCCGCAGACACGGACCGCATCACCAGGGATGATGGGTGGGAACAAACGATTAAAGAGACTCGAAGAAACCCAAGAGAGGCCACTGCAGATGCCTCTCAGGAAATCGTGCTTACAGCGGCTTGATGCTGCAGATTTTACAGAGAACACATGGATCTGATCAGGCGTGAAGGCACCATGTGCAAATCCGTCTGGTACTGTCCCCTATCTATTTCCGCGGTTGATTGACCGTATGGACCCAAATAGCCCCCCAATGCCTGTGCAATCAAGCATGTAATGAGAAGAAAAACTATATAAACAGCAACTTTGGCCTACGTGGCTCCCACTCGAGAGCTGCCAGAGGATACGGATCCTCGTGGGGCCTCGGACGACAAGCTGTGGCGTGCATAGCGAGGCTTTGAGGCGCTTGCATGCGTCAATTTTGTCTCGTTCGCAAATTGTTTTACCTTTTATACGGTTGTCTAAGGGAAAATTAGACAGCTGAGGCAGCTGCTGCGCGTCCACCTAGTCTACACCCACTCATCGTGCCATTTGCCAAAACATACACGTGAAACCGCAGTAAATGCACTGTATGACAGTTAGTTCATTCTAGTTTGAGGAATTTGGTCCGTCTCTAGAGATGTCAGGTATTCGGGATTCCAAGGATATCACATTGCCTCTGGACCGAGTGGCTCGGCTGAAGGCAGCAACCGGACCACGTGCACGCTGGAAAGTGCAGGCGACAAGCGCGGATAAAACACGCAGCAGCAGTAACATAAGCACAGACCGAGATACTGTGCAACTCTGCAAGACACGAACCCTTCTCAGTGTCAGTACTCTGTGTTGCAGCCCGGAACTGACTACAGTGTCTGGCTGGCGAACAGTCCGTCTACCACCACGTAACTTTGCTACAGTGCTCTTAAGCTGTGTGCTGATACGACATTGAACTGCGCTATTAGCGTCAACCCGCACACGCTACACTGCTAAATTAGCACCGTCGGCAGCGAGTTGTCAGCAAATAGTCGACCAACGCCTTTGCGAAGGCATCGGCGTCACAGACAGAGTAAGAGCTAGGAGACAGACGTTGCCATCTCACTTCAAATCTGCATTGGAAGTAACCATTCAATCATTGGCAGCTAGCCACGATAGCGAGCTGCTGCTTGCGTGCTGCGGCGACTGCAGTGGGGCGTATGGACCAGCACTCATGCTCACATTTGCACGAGCCACCAAATGGCCGTTTCACCAGGCGAGCTCATGTTTTCAGTTACGCTAAACCCAAGGACTACAGCCCGTCACTGACGAGCCTCCAAGCTCCTGGAAAACGGGACTACTTTTAGGGTGTAGCCAAGTTCATGGCCAGCGAGGAAGGGAACAACGTCCGTGCTAGTACCTTCAGCTCCACAGACGACATTCGGGATCTGAAGGGGAACACAAACACAGAGATGAAAAATATTGCATGCGAAAACGAAACAGCTGCTGGGCTGCATAGGCGTCGCTGCGTAACACATCTTGAACGCTTTGTTGCCAATGGCGACAGCAGTAAACATAACGATCGTACAAATCCCGAACATGCATAAACTCGGGAAGAAAATGAAATGGCTGGGCTTGCAGCTTAGAAGACGCACAGCTAGCTTTAACACCATCCCGTTAAGCGCGATATTGAAATTCAACAAAGTACCCTTGGCCCTCATTCACACCAGCTACGCCAACGGCATCCTTACCCTGCACGGTGTCTGCTCCAGCACAACGCAATCCTCGCCCTCCACCAGCTCTGCACAGACAGAAAACGGAGTCCTGAGCGCTAAAGTCGCACTTTAACTTGTAGGCCATTAAAGAAGAGAGATGTCTGGAAACCAATGTGATGGCATTAAGTCAAATCTAACCAGCTGAGATACTATGTTTTGGCTGCATGAACTCCTAAAGAGCTGGCAACTTGGCTGTGTTTCTGTTATTTTGTGCGACGGAGTTGCTGCTCACCCTTTTTAGGAAGCCCAAAGAAAGCTGCTGCGTTTTCGCAAGCAAAACTTTGCAATTTGTCTAGGCATCCCGCACGGGCAAAAGTGTCTGCGAGATACTGCACACAAGTAAGCCAGAGGAACACTAGCGTAAATCTGTCCGTACATGGAGTTCCACTTCACACTGGCTGCACAATTGATTAGCGCATGAGTGCAAAGACATCTGTGAGCTAGGCGGTTGCATCACATTCATTTGATGCGACTCGCTTGCGCCTAAACACCTAAATCGTGAACCTGAAAGTGCAAAGTTCATGCTAAACAGCCACATGAAATGGAGTAAAACCTACCGCAAGAAGGAAGGGTTGCGTGAATACACCAGCTGCTGGCGGATATGAATCTTTCTTGTGCCTGTGGACAGAACCGGAAAAGTAGCTGAACTGGGGTAGCAGGTGCCGCCGCAAGTACCGCCACTTCACTGAGTGGCGCAGAACAACAGCCTAAGCTAAAATCTGTGGCGTCAATTAGAGCGGATTCACTTGCCGAGGATGAGGCGCAGAATCCGAGCCTAGAAAGAACTGCGGATGACCCTCGCGCACGACCTGCAGTCATTCTCAAGTAATACTGCAGTAGTGACTAAGCGAATGCACCATGATCTGAACTATAAAGGAACACTGCATCGATACATAAGTAACACTTAAATAGACGGAGACAACTTCTACATGGGTTCCTGTTCTTCTTGAGAATATGCTTACCTGCAGGAGCGCCTCTCGGTCCTCCGCGCTCTTTGCAATGGGTTTGCAAAAGTTGTGGGAGTGAGCTACGCGAGGCTGGATAGATGATTTATCGGAACAGTCCATCTGGCGCTGAACATCCTCTGTTGTCCACACATCCTCAGTGGTCAGCTTCACGCACAGCAAACAGAAACGCGTGACACAAAGGCTTTTAAGCTCAAGATCTGGGATTTCTCGTGGCAAAACAATCTGGTGGCCGCCCTGCTTGAGCTCAGTGGCCCGGCTGTGGCCTCTTGACTTGGTCTGGGAAGGGATCAGAAGCTGCGGCTGAACGCGACGCTCACCCGCAGGTGGTGAGCAGTTATAGATGCGGCTACATTAGGTTTGCCCTTAATCGCTTTTACTGCTGCAGCCGTTGAAATGTGCTCGAAAACGATCTTCAGTTTGGGGAAGCGCGAATGGAGCTGAAGTATACAGAAGCAGCGGCACATGCAGAACACTAAAGTCGTATGATAGCCCCCAAGATCCACGTCCAAAGCAAAGAGAGTACCACAGCTAAAAGTGCGCATTGTGGAAACTTCACTCGTCTTAGTCATTTCTCCCAGATGCATCTGGTGCAGCTGTGAGTTGCTCACGTCTTCAAATATAGGTAAGAACATTTCTTCCGCGCGGAGTGTCGGCGCGTCTGGCTTTTCAGCGTGGATGTGCAAACTCATGCCGAGTTCTTCCATCACTTTAAAGACACCCTCATATTGGGTAAGGTCCTACCAGAATGCACGCCGCCGCAGCCACTTGATCCCAGGTGAACAGTTCAGACTTAGCACTCCACCGCTGCCTCCTAATGAAACAGTACGCTAGTTGGACTGAGAGACAAGGCGCCGCGTTCACTGCACAGAATTATTCCCTACCTCCACGCCGGCCTCGGAGTTTGTTGTCACACCACGCGGGTATAGTTTAACCTGCGAAGAGCAACGAACAAAAAGCATGGCAGCTGAACAAGTGGATGCAGCATGCAGTATCCGTTGTCATTTGAATGGACCCGCTTCTAATGTATTAGCATTCAGAAGAAAAGCAATTCTACAGCACTGCACATCTCCTGGTGGATAATTACATCCCGCCAATGGAGAACCCACTCCAACAACATGCGATTCCTTCGCGCGCTTGGCGATATCGTCGGCGTCGATCTCGCGGCAGAGGTACAAGGTCATCAAGTAATTCACATTGGGGTCCTGGCAAAGCAACACTAGAGGCTTATTTTCGCATTCTGGACAAAATAGAATGGCAGACACTTTCGTGAAGGTGCAAAAGCTACGCTTTTGTTGAGGCTTACACCTCTTTTGTGTCCCGGGAAATGTTACCCAGGTCTGTACACATTCTAGGCTAGGGGGTATTCGTATAGGAGGAAAGACGTTAATGGATGAAGCAGAGCACAAAGTAGCAAACCAACGAGCTGCAAGGTGGTGCTCACCCTTTTCAGAAGTTCATTTCTGTATTCGAGCGCTTGTGAGCATGTCACAATCGGCGGCACAGTGTTGGGCATCACCAGGACCCGGTCGCTGGACGGCGCATAGACACAAGCAGAAAGATTCGCAGTGACCAAGAAAGCTTACTTTCCTGACTTAACATGAAATTCAACTGCAGTGCGATACGGTAGTTCAAACATCACGAAGGAGCAGGCTCGCGGTCTGTGCTTTGCAGAGGACATGCGCGGCTGCTCACCACCCTCCCTTGCGTATTTGAAGCGTGACCATATCCATCAGTTCCACTTGCCGGAGATGGGTGTGCATGTCATCCGCCATAGGCATCACAAGACGCCCTCCATTAAGGCCCATCATGACCATGGTGGCGAGCCATTAGTTACAGCTGCACAGCACCAAGGCAACCTGCTCCCTTTCAGTGCAAAAAAAGCTAAAATTACCACGAAGGGAATTAATGACATATGCGCGAGGGAAGTCAGACAGAAGGCTCTCCAATATTGGTTGTGGGGCTGTGGCTGGGAACAGCTCTCATAACGGCCACCCAGCGCCGATGGGGCTGCACCATTTGGTGCAGCATCTCTTGTAAATTATTTCGCTTGTGTTGTCTTTTAGACCCTTAGTGGTTGTATCATTGCGTGAGCGTAATCGCTTGCGACTGGTGCAGGCTTCATGGACTGATCATGTCTCCTGCTGCATGCCGTCGGACGGGGGGCTCAATTTTCGACATTTTGAAGTCATTAACGGCCTTGCTTTCGTCATTTCAAACAAGTATATGATTTTTTTTGCGCTATTCTTGTTTGCTGGCGCCTGAGGTCACCCACTGTGGCAACACTGCAGGGTGTTGGTACCTCAGATCCCCTCACTCTGGGTAATGCTCTGTGTTGGAGGTGAGGAAATCAGCAGGCTACTGCGGCTCCCATTGACGCTCCCATTGTGCCAGTGTGCAATGCGAAGCCGCCCCCTCTACAAGTGATACGGTCCGGCAAGCTTCTTCAAAGCATACTAAAGACTTGGCCGGCCCACGTCGCTACTTGCTTTCGATCGCTCACTTGCTGTGCAAGGAGCAACGAACCTGAAAGAAAATCCATTAGTTCCATTTGTTGCCGCAGCAGCTGCGATCCATGCAGAGTGCTGCGTTTGAATGAGAAGGCCGTCAACGTACACTAGGTTCACTGAAGAATTGTCTCACCATGGGGTATGATCGCGTTTCAGAGTCACGGAGAAGCCCATCAGGCGGTAGATCAAAAGACTACGTGGGACGCCGCAGCGGTCGAGCAGACTACAGAAGCCCAGACCGACGCTACCGAGGCGCGGACTCCTATCGGCGACCCTATCGAAATCGCAGCCCGGAATATGAAAAGTACCGACGCAGAAGTCCATCGCCAGCGCGTTACGGCAGAGACTCGCGGGCCTACAGAAGTGGCCGCACTGCACCTTACCGGCGCAGCGGAAGCCGCTCCATAAGACGTCCTCGTAGCAGAAGTGTAGACTCCACGGCTAGGAATGAGAAGTACCGGCGGAACGATGCACCAGCAGCTCGCTTTGGAAGCAGGGCTTCATACCTGCGGTCGAAAGAGGTTAATCGAGCTCCATCGCGGAGCCCTTCTCGCGGCGGTCGGTGTAGGAGTCCCGCGCGAGGGGATCAGTCGGGGCGCCGAGATGCGCGATACCGGTCGCACTCCAGGGATTGGTACCGCGAAAGGCACGAAGGACGGAGAAGAAGCTACGTTTCCTCAGAACGAGAACCTTTGAAGGGAGGTGCATCAAGCCGATATGACGTTTCATCCAACAGAGGAAGTGCACGCCGACCACGTGACACAGATCGGTGCGCCGCAAGAGATCGCTCGAGAGATCGAAGCGGGTCACACCACGGCAATGCCCGTCGACAGTCACCTAGGATGCCACAAGGACACAAAAGGGCTTCATCTAGTGAACACGCACGATCACATGGGAGGAACTCGAAGTGGTCTCGCAGTAGAAGCAGGTCAGGCAGTTGGGCCCGAAAGAACAGTGCGGCGACTGCTAGCGGGCGATCGCCAGTTGACCCAAGCAGGTCTTGTCGAAGATCAGAAAGCCACCGGACAGGAACAAAGGCAGCAGACGCAAGTCAGCGCCCTGAAGGCCCTCCTCAGGGAACTCCCCGACGCTCCCCAGTCGTCTCCAGGCAAGAAGAGGAGCAAAATCTGACTCGTCAATCAACTGAGCATGTTCACAAAGATGATGCGCGATCTGCTGGCGACTACAGAAGGGTTGGGGGCTCTTCGAGGAGCTCGTTACAGTCACAGTGCCGATCTCCTCTGCCATCGCACAGCACATCAAGGGCGCAAACTGTGGCAGAGGCGAGCAAGCACTCAAGACGGTCTGAAGTGCATTCCACCAGTGGATCTCCTTGCCGATCTGCTGACTGCCCGACCCCTGATCTTGTCTCTTCGAAGCCGCATAACACTGAAGGCAAGGGAGGGGATTCGGCTAGGCATTCTGTATCTCGCCAGGAAAAGCTGGCCTCTAAACAACACGGTTCTCCAAAGCATGTAGAAGACGCCGTGACAGAAGAAATATCTACTGCAAAAGAGCTGCAAGAAACGCCAAAGCACATAAATGAGGCCTGTCCGGGATCGAGGCAAGCTGTATCCGTTTCACGCTCACCGTCAGCCCGCTCCAGGGTTCCTGACGTCGAGCGAGACGAGCGCAATGAGCGCCGGTCCAGCCCTCCAAGGACACCTCCAGCATCCGAGCTTCCCGTTGCAGAAAAGTGTAGGCAGTCTTCTGAGGCAAATGCGCTGACTACAAACCATGACGTAACTGCCCAGAAGCGCGATCCGCAGGCAGAAGAGCAGATTCACGGACAGAGTGATTTGCCGGTTAAGGGGGAAGACGATGCGTCAACAACGGACCTTCAACGCAGTCGTCCTTCCCCACTACAGAGGCGTGATGAGAGGCCAAGGAACGAAGGACACTCGCACGTGGAAGCTAGGCGCCCTACCGGCGCGATTTGCGATAGGAACGTCGCATCGGATGATGTATTTTTTCGGAGGAAAGATGAATCGGGAGATGTCCATGCAAGGCCTGCTTCAGGAGATAATCTGCGCAGTACTAAACTAAACAGGAGAGCTCTGAAGCGCAGAATCGTGACTGCCGAACCAGCAGCATTTCCCGGCGTTGCAGAGATGCATGGATCATACCAAGAACTGTCCCCACGAAGATACTGGAGAAATCCGCGGTTTCCTCCGGATAGGGATGATCGCTTTTTCCCCAGTATGAACAGAGTTCAGCCTTTTGGCTATAATAGATGGAACCGGCTAGATGGAGAAGAGCACTATGACTTTCCGCAACCTCCGTTTCCTGGTCAGACGGGCCGATCTGTTAGGCTAGTAGCTCGACGGAACGATAGAAACTTATTAATATCTCCGCAGCAGCGGGTCAGATATACCACGCCTGCCGATTTCCAGCGCATGCAACTTCACAATGGCATTTTTCAGCGTTCAATTCAACCAGATCAACGTCATTTACACAGGACGCCGGTTCCTATTCAGCCAGCTGCATGGCGAAACCGGAAAACGGTAAGACCGCCTTCTTATTTTAGCTGCGAACTAGATATCTTGTTTCTAATGCATCTGGAAGACTGCCTTTTTGTGCTGCAACAGGCCGGGATTCTAGGACGAACACCACAGGAAAGAAGACACGCAGCAGGTAGGTCATAAAACTAATGAATGTCCAGAGGATACGCTAAAGTTTTCGCAACAGCACGCATTGCTCACTGTGCAACTGCGTGCAGCCGCAAGCAGTGCAGACGGGAAGTGGAGCCATGATCTTTTCGAACAGTTGTCGAACGAACCGGAGAAGAAACGACGCAGGTTCAACCTCTATGTAGGTTAATTTTCTCTAGCTTCTTCCCATAACCATTGTGCATTTGTTGCAATTCTCTTTTCAAACTGCAGTAGCTGTCTACATGGTTCGTTGTACTCAGGGCGAAACACTCGAAAGGGTAGATGATTGAATTGGCATGTCGGGAATGTGCTTATGATGGCACATATCGCATCGACACAAGTGCAAAATGTTCGGGAAACATTCAAAAGAAGGCCAGTGCGATTGCAGCAGCGCTGGCTGCAACAAGGCACGACGCCGACGCCGATGATGCAGATGATGGAAATCCCTTGATGAGCGGTCCGGAACCTGTTTTTGCAAAATTAGTGGAGATGTGGTGCCATACAAAGGTTCGACATTACACTCACCTTCGTGGTTTGCCCTAAAGCGTTATTTTCGTTACGCCGTGGATTCATTTCTTGCTTGGCCAAAGATATTCATGATATGCTTACCGCATGAAGCCAACCATCTGCGAGTTTGAGCATTGATAGGAGTTTATTTCTATTTCATGTTTGGGTTTTGCCATACCATGTGATCGCGGTCAAATATACTGTAGTATTTCCGGATGAAGGAATTTCCGAGCACGAACAAGGGCCCACGGGGCGCTGGTACGTCCTGGAGAGACAAACTATAGTAACATTCTAAAGCCGTAGTAGCATAATGCTGGCTTACCATTGCCATGAAGCCGGCCGCGCAGTTGTTGGCGTTGCCTCTCTGTGTGACGTTCTATGCCGAATGAATGAAGCATGCAAGGATTACGAACGCTTACGGCATCCAGCTCCTCCACTACGTAGTCCCTTGGTTCCAGGCTGAAGTTGACGAGCCTTCCGTATATATCTTTCAAAACAAATGTGAGCTGCAGACAAAAATTTATATCTTGGAAAAAGCGAGCGACGTAGTTGTGAACCTACTGTGGGTAGGGTTCCAAGATTCGAGCAGTTCTCAGCAACGTTGAGGGCTTTGATGAGGGGATTGATGACGGATGATGGTCCAGTTATCTGCACGACAGTAAATGCAAATTGCTTGATGAGCATACTTTGCAATCTCGTACCAAACTGGATCCTGTGTCAACGGCTGCGCGACAGCCGCGCTTCTCACAGACGCCAAAGGATTTTCCATTGATCTTTAGCCCATGGAGACCAATCTCCCTGTAAGCGTATCAGTGCTTAAGTTGCTTCCATGAGCAACAATGAGAACAAGGACAAACCAGTAGTCTGATTAAAAAACAGTATGAAAGCCGAGTAGTTGAGTAGTGGTGAGCGAATGGCGTACCGAGAGAGATGACGGGGAACCATTTAGGTGTGTGCCCAGCGAAGGTATACTTAGGGTCCGCTGCTCCAAACTAAGGAGGATTTGCAAGCGAGCGTTGCGGAAAGTGGTTCGAGCTCTTTACCGAAATCTCTCCAGGCCTACGAATTTATATCATGGCTACCCATACGGCAGTTTTAAGTCATTATTCATGCTCATACCGATTGATGTCTTCGCTCATGTAGACGGAAAACACGTTACGGTCGAGAACTTTCTGGAGTGAAGGCAGCCATAAGCGGCGTTCGAGGAGTTTGCTCTAACAACGACGAACCTCCTTGACCATTTGATCGACGATTGGAAGTGCGCTTGACGGAAGCCCCTCTTCGCCCGACACATCGGGGAAACCCAGACCGACTAGCCCGTCAAATGGCAAGTCCGCGAAGGGATGAGTAGATTCTGAAGAGAGAAAATGACGTATAGTGCCATATTGGGCTGATTTTTAGCTTTAACGCACCTTCGACGGCAAGGCCGATTGCCTGGTTGGGCACTTTACTGAATAAGAAGATGAAGAAAGTGCTGCGCAGTGAAGAAAGCTGTTATTGCCTTACATGCCACCGATCTCAACGATATCGCGACCCATTCGAAGAACGCATGCTCCTGTTCCGTACTGCAACAGGAAATGAGCTACTTGTTGAAACTGTAAAGTACGAGATTCTTACTTGAATGAATGCGACTGCTGGATCTCCAGTGAGTGACCGTATTGGTGAAAACGTGCTGGAGTACTTTGGGTCGAATTTCTCGTGCGGTGCGCATCCTCCTCTGCAAGTACTCAGTATAAATAGTTCAATCGTGTGCTTTAAGTAAAATGTTTTTTACTTCTCGCATTCTGCTGCGGGAACCCAAAGATTTGAGGAACCAGTATCAAAGACCTGAAGACGGATTCAAGTGTGATTCCATTTTTGAGCCGTCGGGAAGCATGATCTCATCGCTTACTACAACAAATCGCCTCCCGGGGGTTCCGATCTTGATCTCGCCAAAATACTGGCTGTTATGGTAGTTAAGCAATTTTTGCCGAGCCATCGTTCCAGAGGAACCGACGCTTCCCATGGTGGTGTGGTGATCAATCAGCTGGGATACCAACTCCCCAAGACCGGTAAACTTGTATCTGTTGTCCAACTTGATCGTCATGGGAGGCTCGCGCAAAAGATTGGCGTGAAGATCTGCTGTCTTTAGCATCACATCTTCGGGCTCTTCAAGTGTTTCACTGAGGAACCGATGTCGTGCATCGGTTGCAGCAAGAGAGCTACAACCGGCTATGCCGGCCACGACCAGAAGGGAACGCATTGTACCTGGCTGTTCGTGGTTTCGGTTAATTGAGGTAAGCCAAGGTGAGAAATTATGGCTAGCAGTCAAAATGAAAATGCGTCAGTAGATGAATGACCGGCTGATCATTCAGGTGTACGCACAGCAGGGAGCGTGAACTTGAATCTACCGCGCACGCTCAAGCAAGTGTGCATGCTTGATCTGAGATGCTCTGGAAATTATGAGATCAAACTCTGAATGCAATACTTATAATAAGAAATCGACGGTTATTTCGTGACCAGTTTGAAAAACTGAAGTTCTGGGCAGTAAACACACTTTGTTGCACACAAAACAGCTCGCAGCCACCAAAACACGAAACGGCTATTCTCACAACAATCATTTGAAGCTGTTGAAAATGCAGCTTTCCGCGCGCTCATTGAACTGATTTTGTGATGCATGCTCTGTAGCACTACAGCTCTTTCCGCTCTTCGCAGCATCCAAATGATGGGCAAACTTAACATTTAAAATTAATCCCTCTATTTTTTTCGAAGCTTTTGAAGAAAAAGCTTTGACATATAACCTTCTGACTGAGGTGACCTTGTCGTCTGCCTCAACAAGTCACTCTCGCCAAACCGGCTTGAATTCCTTCCGTGAAACGCTAATGAGTCGTGAAGCTAAATTGCGTACAGATATGCATCAAAATGAGCAACCCTGGCATAACTATAGCTTCAAGTTCCCCGCACCCGATTTTTAAACCTCAATGGCCTTCGTTGGTACTCCCAAACCTACAGGGCGGTGCTCTTGCACTCACCCCGAAATCAAGACGCCTTTCCTCTTCCACGTTCCCAGAATTGCAAAATACAAAGGGCGGTGCATATTTGCCTCAGGAAGAGGTTAATTCCGCTAAAATTTCAGATCAAACTCCGAGAAAACAAGGTAACCTGATACAAGGCACAATATCTGAACAGTTGGAAAAGGATGCTCACAAAAAGTTCTCGAATGACTCCCAAACAATTATTTCAAAAAGCAGTCACGAGATTGACAAAACGAGAGTACGCTTTAGCTTGTCCTATGGCATTTCTAAACTTTACGCTTCGGACACCCCAAGAGTTATTGAGGAGCACGAGTCATACTGGGTGGTGCAAATGCCTCTACTGCAATTTTCAACCGGCATAGGCTCTCCCTCTGGTTCACAAAAGTATAATAAGACTGAAGAGCTTTCTTGTGAATTAATCAGCCGGTTTCTTCAAGAAAAATACCGTGAAAAGCACTTCCCCGTGCTCTCGTCCCGGCAGTACAACTTCGGGTTGGTCTTCTATCTTGAGGACTCCTGGGCTGGTCTAAACATTGTTGCAAAATCAGAGGAAGCATATTTGAAGTTTGAGGCCCTTGTAGAGCTCCAATTGGTTCACTGTTATGTGGAGTGCTTCGTGAAGGGTCCTTCCCTACAATCAGTAACGAAGCTATTCGGGAAGACAGCAACTGGAAGCGCTGAACTTTGCATAGACGTAATTGAAAGCAGAGTCTTTGGAAACACACGATGCACAAACACATGCCAGTTTCGCGACACCAGAAGCAGTCTTCCAACTGGCAGCACCTACGGTGTTATATCCCACGTAATTTTCCAAATAAGCTTCCCTCCAGTGTTTCTGCCTGAGATTCTCCTGTGCAATGATATTACACTAATAACCAGTCCCTATCTCGAGAGAGGGACGGTCTCAAAGCGCTTCAGCCTGGGAAACCCTTGCGTTTTCGCAATAAGTTTTCCTCATGTGCACTGCCGTGGAAAACGCGGCAGATTACACACAAATATGTATATGGTCCCTCGTTCTATGACGCCTACCTTGAAGGATAAACAAAAACGTTACATTCCGCTTGTAAGCACGATCCTACCTCTAGTAAGCAGCTTCCGGATCCTGTCATGCAAGTGAGCCTTTCCACTGTGCTGGCATCTGGCATCATGGAAAGTCTGCTAACTGTGTCACTGTTAAAAAGCATGTTACACAAAGTTCTGAGGGTGCGAGGTCAAACCGAAGTGTCAGACAGCCCGTTCAGTGCAATACCAAAACCAATAATCTAGTCAGTCGCATTTGTGTGACGCCTTATTTCTTGTCTCTGTGCACTCTCTGCCCTATGCAGCATTATTCAGCGAAAGCGTTGGGATCCATTTACAAAATCTTCACTGTGAGCTGGTTTTCTTCTGCGTTCAGATCGCTTCTCTGCGCCGGGCTACTTGCTATCTACCCAGTTGTCTTTTCCGAAATTTTCACGAAAATAGTAAAATGGTTAGGAAATGGTGAATTCATGTTTTCGAGAAAACTATTTGATCCTGCTCTTTCCATTTTTCATAAGTGCATGAACGCTTTCTTAGAGCTCCGCCAAATCCTTGATCAAACGCCGATTACCGTCACTCTGTTCTCAAATCATCGACAATGTTTCGACAGTCCTGTAGAGACTGAGTTTTTGTTTGGGAGAGAAGGAGCGCCGTGGCTGGAAATATTTGAAAGTACTTCACACAGCCTATGATTAAAGCAAAATTCTAGCCTGTTCATCGATGAACTATTTTCGCCCAGCATTTTGACATCCTCATACGTTCAGAACTGAAAAGTGGCGTTTCCGACTGTTTCTTGTGCACATATTGGTCTACCATTTACTGCCTGTGGCGGTCGTTGCAAAAATTGCCCCTCACCGCTGCTGGGCTTTCAAACTAGAACTCTGGACTACGACAAACTCTGTGCAACTTTAACTGCAAAATACAACCAAAAAAATATCCAAATCGATTAACTGTTACAAAACACGTTTTCCATGGCGTGGAAGCGTAGAAAGGGTTTAGTTAGTGTGGCCTGTGAACAGTTGAGTTGTACATAGCTCAAAGATCCTCCAAGAGCTCGAACAGCGAGAGAAGGCTTGGAGGTAGCTCGCAGATAGACACATCGGGGAAGTAGCCGTTTGCTTGTTGAACTTGAGACACGAACTTGTCCTCAAGGCTAAGAAGCTTAGTTGGCGCCTTGACAACTTCTTCGGCTGCAGAACGTTTGTCAGTTGACGTTTCAACAAACTATGTGCCAATTTAACTCACCGGTATCGCCACGGCGGAGGAGCGCCGCATCTTGGCCTTTAGCTTCTCCAATGAGCGTGACCTCCTTGGCAGGCTCAAGATCAGCAATAAGTTTCACGACCTGACGTTTTTCCGGTTTATAGCTTGGTAGATTCAGCAAAAGATCGAATAAACTAACCATTCTTCTTGAAGGGTCAGACAGTTTCGTGAAAGTCCGGAGCAAGTGCTTGCGAGAAAAGTCATTGTCCAGATACTTGACCTCCAAGTCCCTCTTGGAGAAGCAATTTGCATGAGAAAATATCTCATCCGCCGATTTCTTGAAGTCTTCGGAAAAGTTGGCCTCCACTTTTGTAAGCTTGGCATGAGCTGCCTCCTTCCAGCGACTCAGCTCTGCTTCAGGCATGTTGGAAATGTAGTCTTTCGCCTTTGCAAGCTCTGCGTCGATCATCTTCACTACTTCATCAGGGTGGCTCTTGGAGCCTTCAACGAAGCACTGAAGAAGTGCTGTTGATGCTGCCTGAGATTCCTTTGCTCCAGCTATATACCCCAATTGAGCTTCCGTTCGAAGTGAATCGTAGATGCGACGATTCAGGAACTGGGAGAGGATAGCAAGGTTCACACGTTCCTCAATGGAAGGAACGCCAAGCTGGAATTGAACCAGACTCGCGTGGTCCTTGTCTCCCTTAATGGGGTTTGCAAGTGTTGCCTCAATAGTCTGTTTTTGTTCCATTGCAAGAGACTCCACAGCATCATCATGTTCAATGGGTGTGAATCCTGCTTGTTCGAGGAAGCTTTCAGTCAACAAGAGTGACTGATCACGGTCTATATTTCCCATGACAAAGGCATCCACGTGGACCTGAAAGGGGAAAAGCAAATAAGCAATGAACGAAAGTTTCTCAATGACTGGCTAACTGACATTCTTGAGCTCGCTGAGCTTGGCGATTGAGTCGTCGTAAGTGGTCTGCTCAAGTGCATTGAGCAAATCCATGCGACTAAATGCATCATTTCTTGTCAAAATCGCGGCGGCTTGGAGAGCATGCTCAAATGCCATGTTGGTCGCTGGGTCAGCAAGCAATTTTATTTGCTTTTGCTTGACTCTGGAGGTTTCACCAATCTTGAAAGGTTCGTGCATAGTAATAGTGTGTTGCCTTACCTCTCGAAACGCTCGGATTCTACCACAGAAGGGTCCCTGAGCACACTGGCCACGTGACTCATGAGCTTGTCGAGTTGTGTCTTAGTGTAGCCTTCGAATGTCATGTGGAATCCGGTTCCTTTGAAGGCCAGGCTGTGTGTAATTCCGCAATACTGGAAATCCGCAGTTTCCTCTTGTAGATGTTCTGCAATTGCAGCAAGTGCAACAGAACCCTGGGTGCGAGAAAGCAAATCTGCCTTGTCCTTTGCAATGCTCCCGCTCAACTGCACAGCGACTCTGGGAAGGGCAGAAAAGCCCTGGCCCTGCCACCACACTGCTGTCCCTGCGTTGCCTCCTTGTTCGCTGATGAGCTCTGGCTCATTAAGCCCAAGAAGACCTGGGAGAATTTCTAGTTCTGAAGCCTTAGGGATATGCAGAAGTGGAGGCGGCATGCGGAAAGCGTTTGGTGAGGCCGTTAAGACGGTCATGGCTACTGCATGGTGCTGAGGCAAGTCAAGCACTCTGAACTGCACTCCATAATATGGATCCGTCTCGAAGCTTTCGACTTTCGATGAAAACTCGGGATCAGCAAAGGCGATGATCGCTTTAGATGGCGACATCTCCTGAAGCAGCTGGTTCGTCAGACGAGGGTCCGCATCAATCAAGAGGGAATCCCCAGCCACTACATGATACGGCTCGTAGGTCAATAGATTGTGAGCTAGGCGAGCTGCTTCATCCATCAGAGATGAGCTTGGTTGCGTTGTGTGGAAATCGACATGCGACTGTTGGGCCAAAGTCGAAACCAAGTCGTGGCCGACACCGTGATCGCGCAAGAAGTTAATGTACGAAAATATCTCCTGAAGGACGAGCCCCCGATGGGTAGCACCTTTCTGGGTCAGGTCCACTGCGCCAACATGTGAGTATGAATATCTCTTTTTATTGATTTAAATTACTCACCCTTCAAGCCAAGAAGCGTGCTGATGGTATTCCTGTCAACAACTGGAGAAATGCCATCAGCGAGACCTAGCAGCCGGAGGCGCTTCGCCAAAGATCCCTCTCCAGTGTACTCAAGTAGATACGTGAGTACGCTGGTAGGTTGCTTTTTCTGAAAGATTCCTTAGATGCATTTCTGAAGAAGAGAAGGGCGCAATGTTGAACTCACGTAAGAGGTAAGAGTGGGTGGGAGACCAAATGCAACCCAAAGGCTAGGCTGCGAAGAAAAGCTCTGGAGGTGAATGAACTTTCCACTGTTGGTGTGGTCAAACGGCTTGACGGTGTCGAACATAGGTCCAGGGCACTGAACCATCCCGAGCCAGTCAGCGTGACCCGCCGATATGCCTATTACCAATGATGATGGGCGATGCTTTTAACATCCAGTTGAACATGATGTTACCTTCGAGTTTCTCCCTTATCAGCGATTCTTGCTCATCAAGAGATCGCGGTGAAATTGTGACAGCAACCTAATTTCAGGCATTGTGTGAAACTTCGAAGCGAATTTACCAACAGGCCACCACTTACCATGTTTGATCCACAGTAGTATTTGCTGTGGAAGTCTCTCAGGCGGTCAACCAGGTCAATTCCTTTCGCTTTCGGATTAGTACTCAGAGTTGCGGAATTCCCAGTGGCGAATCGGGACATAGGCCCCTTGGCAAGAGAGCGAATTGTGTACCACGCCCTCTCGTCATCGTTGGGAATGTTTTTCTGGTGCTCGGCGTCAATCGCGTTGACCTCCTTTTCTTCGTAC
Source organism: Eimeria tenella (assembly GCF_000499545.2). Taxonomy (NCBI): domain Eukaryota; phylum Apicomplexa; class Conoidasida; order Eucoccidiorida; family Eimeriidae; genus Eimeria; species Eimeria tenella. The sequence continues at coordinate 75,497 of NW_013543412.1, forward strand.
TTGCGGTCGAAGAGAGGAGCTTTGAAAAACTCGGAGAAACGGTCCAAGGCCTCTTCAAAAGCGCTGTCTGTAACCTTGTTGAAAAAGACTGTCTTCTCTTCGTCAGTATAAGCATTGTTCGCTCCGCCGTTTTGTGTCAAAAAGCTATCATAGCTTTCAGGCTCGGGATACTTTGACGTCCCAAGAAACAGCATGTGTTCAAGAAAATGCGCCAAGCCAGGTACATCTTCAGGATCGTACAAACTGCCAGTATTTGCAGCCACTGCGAAGCCTGCCTCATTAGATCGAGGATGATGCACCGCTATGGCGTGCATGCCATTGCTGAGCTGGTAGTGGCGGAAATCTCGGTAATCGGCCTCTGGTTTGAGGACATCATTTGCCAGTGCTCCAATCGCAGAGAGTCCAACGCAAAGACCAACACTTGCCGCGTTCCTCATCTTGGCCGGAAGAACGTAGCTGAAAAGGGAAAATTTTGTTCAGTCGAGTCCAGGGTGGAGAACTCTGGAAAACTCTGGCGCACATAGTGGTGTTCAGCTGTTAGTCATTGTGCGGGGTGTCTGTACACTGCCACGTAGCTCACGCTCCTTGTACCGTGAGTGTCTGAATTCGCATACAGATGCTGTAGCTGTACGCATTGCGATCTTGAATCCAACTAAAAGTAATCAATTCTCAGACTAGGCTGGCTTTGGTAATAAGCCTTTCAGTGTAGTGGAACCTACAAGGCTTTCAGAGGCGAATGGCATTTTGTTCGTGACGAGAATATAGGCTAGTGGTATCATGGTGCCATTCTTCGACGGAGCGTGATCCTCCGTCGCAACTGAAGCTTTCGACATGAAAACGCTCCTCTAATTACCTATAATCTCAGTAGAACTTCGTTTATTTGCCAAATTCCTCCTTTTTGGGACTTTAACCCTTCAGAGCTTGAGCCTCACACTAGCATGCAATCAATGCACATTTGATTATGTGCCTCCCGTAGTAAAACAAAGTCGTGTGTGTATGTTCATAACATAAGAATTTAGTTTATTTCAGTACAATCAAGACGGGCCTCTTGATTCCTGAAACGGGTGTCTAGGTACATCATAGTGCGGCGCACGCATGTTGCTTGTAGAGGCCCTCCTCGCGCTCAGCTGCGCTCAAGCACGATGAAATGTTTCCGCTTATGACTGAAATATCAAACATGACTCTACCACAACGCCAATAAACTTTACAGCTGTCCGTGTTCCGAAGAAGGAACCTTCGCAGGTGGCGGATCAGACACACGCAGGAACATGGCTGCCGATGACAGAGAATATCTCTCCTTGGTGAGGGCTAAGCATTGGCAGCAATGCAGCTGCTGACCAGTAATACAGGAACTAAGCGAAAACGACTCTCATTTCAAAATTTGGGCTGACTGTTTTCAGAAGGTTATGCGGCTTTCGCAGCCATCATGGGAAACTAACGTATGGCCACTTGTTTCTCTGCGCGACGCAGCGCGCGAAGATGCTGATGCATTGCAGGCTGCCACAGAGGAGGCGGTCAATGAGAAGTGGCTTTCGAGTGCTCATGCCCTGCTACTGCCAGTAACACAAGGGTAGGGCAGTAGCGTCGTTCACAGAAACATCCGCATATGAGGGATCTCGGCAGTCTTGGGAGCACTAAACACTGAAGAGAAGCGTACGCGTCTCTATTCTTTTTTCTTGGTGGTTAGGCGAGTCTTTAGTGGGGAAGTCTTCTCGGCATACCTCAATATTACGAACACATCAGCAGTTCAAGCCAACAACGTTAAGCTGCAGGTGAGTCCCACGCTTGCTGATTTTGCAAAGTTGTCTGAACAGCAAGTACATGTGTTGAAAAGCTGCAATATCTTGCGTTGGCCTTTTTGTGAAGGTTGAGCTTTTCCTAGGGCACTTCAGATATGTATTATTCGACAATTCTGAGGATCCTGTTTTAAGCTTGAATCCTGAAGATTCGTTCGACTGCACGATTCAGCACCAGCTTGAGGAGTCCGGAACATGCATGTAGGTTATTCTTCCGTGCACTGATTCAAGCTTAGAGACAGATGTAGAGAGAGAAGGCTCCCATGAATTTGTTGTATGTGGACATTGTCTCCCACTAGGCTCGTTTGCTCCATTTCACACTACATCGCTTCATCTGCGGAGCCGAAATCCTTCAAGAAGTCATTCAGATTTACTGCTCAGAGCCCATTCAAGGTTACCCATCGCATTGCGCACCTGCAAGTACGACCTTCGTAGTTTTCTCCAGCTTGTAGGAACGAAACATGCATGTGGAAAGGCATGAGTTTGCAACTAGCAAGCGTCATTCTGTATTCCACTTTCCTGTTCTCAGGACAAAACGGTTGTTGAATGCACACTACTTAATGTATCTCAGCAGTTTGTTTTTCTGAATGAGGCCACAATACTGTGCGCCGAGGGTTTGGAATGCACCCGGCTCGATTGTTGTGCTCCTGCTTCAGAGTCGTAAGTTTTTGTGCCGTCATGCAATCGCTAACAATTGTTCAAATTTCCTTCCAGTGGTGGGTGTTTCTTGCCTGATGAAATGGTAACACGCACAGGCAAATTGGCAGCTCGTGTACAGGTACAGATAGGATCTTGGATGCTGGCTCTGCGCACAGATTCTGCAAAGGAATTCACAACTTTCGCCCTAAGGACTGTTTTACTGTACTCTTTGCGCTCTTTCCCACAAATCCTCAGCTGTTTTTGGAAGACCTAGCGAAGGTGGGACTGCACACCTCGCTATTGTAGAATCGCGGGAATTCCTACTTGCAAACTGACCAGATGACCGCGTGCGTGTGCTCTCCTCCAGCACGTGCCGAACTTGGGACAACTAACACTTCAATGGCGCACATCAACCGGGGGTGTTGGAACCGTAAGCGATTACCTGCTGACAAATGTGCCTCAGCCGATGCAGCCGCTTGAAGTCCGTCTAGCTTCATTTCCATCATCAGTGGAGGTAAGATGAGGAGTATTCAGTTCAAACTGGATAGTGCAGCTGAGCGTCAGCTGTTAGATTTTTCGTAAAGTTGCTTGTTACTGCAGGTCGATCGACCATTCCATGTGGAGTTAGAAGTCATCAACAGGCTTAACACTGCTCTGCAACTCGTGCTTAATGTCAAGCTATCAGAACTCGAGCCGTTTGTCCTGGAAGGCCCAAGCCAGCTGGTAACTATTATGTTTCCCTCACGTTCGCAAGGTGAGCACTAGAGGATCCCTCGCGCAAGCTCCTGCAGTTCCTCACATTGTTCGTTCAGACGCTCGGACCCCTCGGCCCGCGGTCATCGAAGAGATTCGCCTTTGAATTGCTCTGTCTTGAGCCAGGTATGTAGCTTAGCTCTTGCGTTTAACTGCTCGCGCTCTGTCATAGAGCGAACTGCGTGGCCTGCCGTTTGCATGGAGTATGGAGAGGGCAGCGTATCAGCGTACGTGCCCTGGTTATGCCCGCAGGATTCCATTCGCTAGGGGGCATTCAAGTGTGCGATTCCGCAACTCAGCAGCGTACGGGGATCAGTCCGCCATGTCACATATTAGCCTTCTAGGTGCTAAAAATACTGAGGAACTGACAGATTCTCATTTTTTCGTCAACAAAATGCTTTCACACGTCGCTGTGCTATCAGAGCACTTGCCTTGCAGCTTCGCCGGATGCCATTAGTAGCGCGGCTGACAGTGAGTGGCCAATAGGGTCTATTCCAGCAGTGAAAGACGCACACGCCTGAGCTAGGCTTTGCAATAGTGCAGACGCCAGCTCTCTCTCTGTACAGCTGTTTTTCGCGTCGCACAGTACAGGAATTGCTTCCTATTGCAAAGTGTGTTGACGCGAGCCGGATATCCAGCATTCAAACCTGTAGGCGCTCCTGGGGACCTAAGTCCTGTTCATCTCCAGACTTATCAGCAACCTTTCCCACCAACGACCAGTGCTCCGCTGCTTCATCTTCTAGCGCCTAAACAAGTTGCACCAAGAGGTGGAGACCAGCAGAATTTACCATATGCGTTGAAGCTGCTTCATTCAAGCTTTTGCTAGGTTGCCCATAGACGTTTACCTGTAATCTCACTGCCTGCTCCTTCTGCGCTGCGTCCTTCAGCTTCACGCTGACCGCCAATAGGCGAGCGCGCTGCCGGCGCAACTTGGACTTCCAAACATCTTGAGCCTCAGGCTGAGCCGGAGCTAAAACTGCTGGCTCTGCTGCTTCTAGTGCCTGGCACAGAAACACGAGCCTAGATCTCTTGAAATTGCGGCCAACCGTGACATCAAACGCTTAGTACGACGGAGTGCTGAGGCATGGCGCATACCTTAAAGATATCATACAGGGACGAGTTTACAATCTGAGCACAGCTGTAGATTTGAGCAGCGCGAAGGGCTGCCGCCCTTCTTGGCGTCATGCCTTCGAGTTGCAACAGATGCTGTAAGGCAGCTGAATCCCCGTGCTCTTCTCCACTTCCACCGGGAAAATTATCTTTTCTCGATGGGTCCACTAAGGCCGAAGCCAGCGCTCCTGTGGGCGAACAGGCAAGCTTAAGTTTCCCCGCCAGCACAAAACAGATTTCCGACAGCGCTGCCCTGAAAATATCGACCGCGAAAAATCACGTTGCCACTCGTGTGACACTAAGCAGTATTAAGTTTCTGCTGATTCCAAAAACACCTGCGTGCACTAATTTGGGAGGTGCTTAAAATCGGACTACGCATGAGAGTAGAACGCACTCTTGAGGACGAAGGATGCGGAGGAAAGACGCAACAGTGGAGGCAACAAGCGCCCCTTGTGTTGCACATGCCATTAGTGTGCTTCTGGTGACACCAAACCTGCGAATTTACACAGTTTAACTAGCCCTTTGGTTTACTTCTGCTTATTAACCTGGGTAGTGGTGAGCGCTGTGGTTACGTACAGCTTGCGTTGGCTGCCACTTGCCTGCGCATGGCGGACTCGTACGCTTCCCCTTCTCGGTATATCTCATGCAACAGCAGCGCATAATAAAAGCGACGATGAATTTCTAAGTCTACGCGCGCTCGAAGTTGACTGAAACTTAGCCTGAAGCGAGTTCACATATTGCACTATTTCAAATAGCACCACTTTCGGGGCCTTCCAAAATAACTGTAGGCTAAACGTCCACTTCTAGCTACAGTAGAGGTACCAAACAACGATTCCTCTTCCAACCACAGTGGAGTTATGGGAAAGGGCATGACCGCCAACCTTTCAGAAAGCAGGAGGTCAGCGGTGTCATTTGTGCACCGGCGAGGTGCTCCTTGCGTTTTGACGGCTTCCCTGGAAATAAATTGCCTACGAATGCCCAGGGCGTCAGCAACTCGCCTGAATGCAACCACTTGCAACGAGACCCATCTGATACTTTGTTTTCGTGGAGTTCTGTAGCTCTTGCAAGTGCACACGTCTGAGTCTCTAAAACGTTGCAGCACAAATGATAAAAGTTCTTCGCAAAAGAAAGGCACGAACTGACCTGCAGCTCGAGTCAAGTCTGTCGTATACAGAGAGGTACGACTGCCAGTGTGGCTGTGTTTCGCCTCCAACAGCTACTGCAGCGATAAAGATGAGGTGAAGCTCCGTACACGCGCAAAGACCTGTAATACCACAGGCTGCGAATAGCCGAGGATCTGTCTCCTTGCGTGCTGACTGTGGCTGTTTTACAAAGAGCACATTGGATCTGCACTTTGCAGCTTGATTCTGCAAAATCAACTTTGCTGACGGAAATGTAACTCTGACCTAGAACGCTCGCCTTGAATATGTCAGCAAATAGTTCAGCTGCTTCCCATGGTGCAACTCCTGCCTCAACCGCTGCTCCTCCCACTTCTGTTGTTGCGATCTGGCCCCCAATATCCCTCCAAGTCGCCGCCATTTCACCCAGGTCAGTCACTTTTGAGTTATTTCTGAGGTTATGTTCCCCATCTAGGTGCGTAGCCAACGCTTCAAGCCCACGGAAATGTAAGCGGACACTTGACGCAAATGCATCGCTTTCACCACAGGTCGGCGTTAAATTACTTCGACCAACAGCGCCGACCTTCATAGCAAAACCGGTTGGCAAGACAGGTAAATTCCCTGAAGGGGTCGCTGCTGCATTAATCACAAGTTGCTGAGCACTGCCAGAGGAGTCAGAAACAAGCCCTTCTCTGGCCTTCTCTTTGATTTCACACCCTTGCAGCATCCTGGCAAGAACTACGGGAGACCGCAAACAGGGATACTGCTGCAAGAGCAGCCTGCAAGCGGCCGATAGGCATGCCGAAGGAAAGGCGAGAGAGCGCAGCGGGTGCCTGCGTTTTTCATCAGCAGCTGCTACAACGCTAACTGACTTTTCTGACGCGATGTCCCAGTGTGGTCTTCCTAGTGTGGTAGCTGATATTTGTGGGTTTGCCTCGGAAATTCCATACGAGCCACTGCAGCTCTTGATACCGGCGGATTCGTCAGTGCGGCAGATGGGAAGAGGTCCACTAGGCTCAGCTTCAATGAGATAGTACGTATGCAGGTAACGAGCAGCCTCTGCAGCTTCCCTAACGAGCAACGTATGCGGCTCCTGCCGAAACAAAGCGCAGCGTGAAGGGGCTTAAGCTGCTTTTTACGGGACTCCACTTGCCACAATCATGAGTTCTGACTGCCTCAAATACAACATTTCCCTGTCGATGGCGAAATTCCTTTCCAAAGCAGTAGCCTGAGTACTCACAAAGCATACCTGGTGACCCCGAAGAGTGCAGCGCAGCAAAATAGCTGCAACGTCAACGAATGCACAGCTCGCCAAGCTCTTCGGAGTCTCCCTCCAACGACGGACTAGCGGCAGAAGCACATGTACAGCCTCGAGGAAGAAGCGGCAGAGGTGTTGTCCCCTCAGATTGGATGTCACCGCATTCACGCAGCACTTCGGGGTACAGCTTGCAGAGTCCGACATATCTGCCGAGGCTACAGCATCGAGCAGTTTTCGAACGTGTGGTAAAGTCGTGGGTGAGCAAATCAGGTAGGCGTCTCCTCTGTAAAGTAAGGAAGCGTCAAACGCACTCAGCTACGCATAGAAACATATGAGCCTGTTCCAGAGGGGCCCTTGCGTTAGTGCCCTGCGGCTAGAGTTACATTATTGCTGCACTACTTCGTAGTGCAGCAGCTAGGTACCACAAGTGGCTCCAGAGAGTCCACTTTTAATCCCTGCATGAACGAAACCCATAGGCAAGAACTAGACCAGTTTCTGGGAAACAGCAAATGTAGGTTAAGCACTGCATCGCACTTGTGTTCAAGCCCCTTGCGACCGGCGCGACCAGCCATCTGGTGAAAGCGACCCGGGGAAAGAAGCTCATCTCGTCCAAACTGAAAAATCCACGAATCGTACAGCCAAACGAAATGAACAGCGTCGGATAGTCAATGAAACGCCGTTGTGCTAAGCACAGGAAAAAGTTGCTGGCAGCTTTTCGTACGATCAAGGCCACGGCTAATAGAATGGCAGGATGAACAGCGCCATAACCATTTTTGCAGCCCCAAGTTAGCACGGACGCATAAGGGGTATTTCTTGGACATTCGTGTTAGCTACGGGTTAAAACTAGTATACCAAGGGAATAACTGGCATACATGGGGTGCCCGAATTATGACGCGAGCAGCTGGTAAGTTTACGCCAAGAGCAAGCGTTGACGTGGCGCATAGCACATTCAAGTAGCCTTTGCGGTACCCCATCTCAAGTAACTCCCTTTCCTCCCCGCTTAGACCTGGCAGCGAGAACAGACGCGTGATGTGTTTAAATAGCCATCAGAGAGAAAGAATCCAACTCGACAAACTGTTACAAATACATAGAACCGACTCACAAACTGGCGCAAAAACATGAAGCATTAAGCTAAGTGAAGCAAACAACATGTCAGCAGACAGGGTGAGGGGAAATGAAAAACAGAAGAGCATCCCTAACAGAAATTGGAGACTCAAATGTCAGCATCTTTGAACTAAAAAGTCTCACCGGCATGGTGGTAAGCGACGCCTTCACAGACTGCGGCAAGCATAGTAGTTGGAGGCAAAAGTGAAATTTGCTTCAGATGCCACTGCAGCTCTTCTCGTCCTTTCAGGTTCTGTGGCTCAACGTACAAATGGGGACTTTGGACCAGCAACTGCGCGAGCAAAGTGACCGGCATGGCAAGAAGCTCTTCCAGTGCTTCCAGATAAGCTTGCTTCTGCTCTTGCTGCAAGCGATTCTTCTGCTCTTGGACGGCATCTGAAGCATTTTGTTGATTCTGAAGAAACGGTTGCACAGCCGCTGGGTGTCTGAGCCTTCGCCTTTCGAGAAGAGCAGCAGTACGCTGCTTTATCAGATCAGCCCACGCCTCTGCTCGTCTGTAGAATGGCAGCGCTCTGCACGTTCTCAGAAGCAGACACTCTACCAAGAAGTATTCACTGCCCAAACGGAGACAATTGCTTGTGCGTGAGCAGATGTGGAGGCAGCTAAACTTTACCAGCTGCTGCATATGCACGGCCCATCAAGCGATAAGGGTCTCTCACTTCGCAAGGAAACTAGCAGTGCGGGCTGTCCACTCCTGAGTGGGGCAAAATATGATGACTTTGCGGCCTTCTCGCAAAATCTCCCATGTCAGTGCCCCGAGATGCTCGGCATCCGCCTGCCATCCAGCGCGGAGTCCCACGGTAGTTGCAGCTGTTTTTGAGTGCCGGGAAGGGTCTTCACGTCCTGGTGAGGATAGCACTGACGAGTCAGCGTCAGGCTGTTCTCTCAGGAAACGCAGAGCAGAAGCAGCTATGAAAGCATGCCCACCACTTGAGTCGGCTGTGTGCTCTAAGGTGGCAGGCAAAAGTCCTGCTGTTGCAGCGGCGCAAGCAGAAGCGGCTGCTCGCACGGCACGTGCTGCAGCGCAAGTTGCAGCATCCCCAACTGGAAGCAAAGAGAGAGATCCACCATGCAACTTGCGTGCTAGCTGTAGTCCCGATGCCTTGTCCCACGAAAACACCTGCAGAAACCGCCAGCAAGCACATGAAATGCCTCGTAATGAAAGTTCCCACTCCACGTCCCCAAGCAGCACTTTTCCACAATGCTCCTCAGAGTCCCCCGGAGATGTTGTACATTCGGCACTCGCATTTATGTCATGTATTGAGACGAATTGTAACCCTATTATACTTGGGAAAATGTTGTTGCAGCGGCAGCAGCTACCAAAGATGGTCTGACCTCTGGGCCAACTTTCACGAAGATGTCCAGAGGGGACGGCCGCTCGTCAGTTACAAATAATTCAGCGTTGAGCCAATCCGCAATCTGTGGGAAACAGCAGACCAGCTTTACATCGCGGCAGGTAAGCTGGCGCAACATAGGATGTATGACTGACGCCGAATAAGACTCCCATTTGAAGCTACAAAGCGTGCGTCATTAAGTGTGGCAGCGCACCTGGCGAGCGTTCGGTAAGGTAGCGGACATTCCGATCAGTTGAATACGCCTCTTAAGACTTTCGTTAAGAAACAGTAGTTTCGCTAAAACCATCTCGAGCAGATGCCCTCTCTGGGGGTCTCCAACGAAGTGAAGTTCATCCACGCAGACGAGGCCAACTGGAAAGTCTTCTCCTACGACTGCCATTCGACAGTGCAAGCTTTCCCACCACTCATTTGCCCATGATCCACTCTCATCCTGCGCTGAAGGCGGCAGACTTGCTTCTGGCACCTCACATTTGACCAGTGCCTTGGAAACTTCGTTCGGGACATCACCAGTTGCGACTTCGGGGACCAGTAGATCTAGAACAAGCCTATAAAGACACACTTGAGATCCTAAACTACACATTTCAAGTTTTCAGCAGCAGTTTCAGCCTGAAATGACACTCAGTTCGCTCAGAATGAAAGAAAAATTTCAAAAGAAGGCTTTGAGTCATACCGCAAGCTGCTCTGGTCGTCAGAGAGTCTAGGGCGTGATGACATGCCTGTTAATAATCATGTTCGCCTTCTCGAGCGTGCAGACAGCCACGTCAACTCCAGCATACCAGTTGGAAGCCGCATCTGATAGCTCAAAAGCATGCTGCAGCAGCAAGGATTGCTCTTAAGATTTGTTGCTGGTAGTCTGTGCCATCCCCATACACTTAAGGGGCAACAAAAGTGCACAAGGGCCAGTTGCGCTGAAGGCGCATTTCAGATCCGCTCCTGTCTTTTCACTTTGATGTTCTTCGGTATCACCCGGCATCTACAACTATGTCATCTTTTTCCATCTCCTTTAAGTACAGGAATCGTGGGCGTCTGCAGTACTCTTGCGGCTCACTTGCTCCTGCATGAAAAGCTTCGACGCGCAGCGTCAAGGGGCCCAGTAACTGGCGAAGATGCTGGACTTTCTCCGCGCAAAGGGAAACATGTGGCACAATCACCAAGGAGCGCACGCCTTCGAAGAGCAGGCGTCTGTAACGCAACACCAAGTATGAAGACTGGCTACTAGACCTTAACGCCATTTTTGACTCGGCTTTACGCTGCTTCGCACTTTGCAGATTTGCAGATCCTAAACCATGCGCCGCTTGTACAAAAATGTTCTTCACTACTACGGATTTCGTACTTTTGAAGTACTGAAATCTTGTCTTCGTCTGCCTACCTGGCAAGGAGCACTTCGGCTACCAGACTCTTCCCACCAGATGTAGGGGCACAGTAGACAAGAGATCGCCACGCAGGCGCTTCAGTGACTGAATAAATTGTACCCCAGTATACATAAACCAAAAATGTACACTAGTTCTTGAAGAAAAGTACGATTGCTGGTGGAGAGTATAGGGAACCTCCTAGCGTGCCAAGCCACACCAGCAACCAGCAACGCGTAGAATTCGTTCCAAAAGTTGAAGGAAGCTGCATCTGTTAGTTCCTTTCAACTGCATCTTACCCTCTGTGAGCGTGGAATGGCCTTTTTTTGGCAGCGCAAGATGCAAACAGTGAGCTTGCCACGGATACAAGCTGTCAACCCCAAGGGAGGCATAAGCCCTGCAACAAAAACGTGAAGGATACGTGACCACGAGGTTTTCTGCAATAGTCGGTGTGCATATCTCATTCAAGGGCCCCCGTGAAACGAAGCTTGCCTGATGAGAGGAGGTGGGAGGCACCAATGCCGAAGATCTAGGTTGCTGCTTGTCCTGGCTGTCAACGAATAAGGCGCAATACTCTCCGGGATTTCTATACGGCTCCCCTTTCCACGAACTGCAAAATCCAGAGAACCAAAGCCGATCCTACAGGAGCATTTATTCTGTCGCCGGCTAATAATACGGTGCAGGGGGCTATTTGGGAATTTGCGGATACACGGCCAAACTCTAGTGCAAATATCCAAATTGGACCAGACATGAATTGGCAGATGTGCGGATAAAAACGCACACCCACGAAAGTATGAGATTATACCATAAAAAGAGCAAATCGCCCTCTGAAACCGCGGAAACGGTGTTTGAACCGGAGCTGCATGAGCGTTTCATAATAAGTCAAGATACTAACTCATAGCAAGTTGTGAATCAGCCTCATAAAACAGCTGGCTAAGCTGCTACGAGAGGAGCAACCTGCTAAAAGCCTGCTGCAAGCTAAAACGGCCTTCACATGCGCACCAGCCCCGAACTTGTCAAGCTGCGCGACGGATGATACAAACTTGCGAAGTCTACTCTCCAGTCACATGGCAGCTAGTCTTCACAGCAAAATCCAGAGCACCGACACTGCAGCGGATCCTTTATCTAGGCGATGAACTGCTGGTGGCAAACGCGTAGCCATCCATTCAGATATCTTGCCAGCGTGCTTGGCAGTGATGGCACTCATAAAAGCTGCTAATATGAGTGCTTGGGTATTCGTAAAATCACACTTTTCGCCGGATGCATCGATGTATACGCATGCATGGAGTCTAAATTATCAAAAATTATCGCAAAAAAGACCTGTGTGTCTGAGCACATTTGCCCAGTGCGTGCAACTAAATGCATATACATGAGTAGAACTACACGATCACAAACCCAAACACGCAAATAACTACAAATACTCCTATGCCTTGCACCTTTCTAACTTGTCACAGAGACCCCGTGCAAAATACGTACCGCGGATGCCTGCAGCAGTAAGTGTCGCTTCATCTCTCTGGGCAGCGTGGTAGCTATGCGGCTGAGAGTGCATGCAAAGCAAGCCCGCAAACGTACTGATCATATGCCCCGGTATTCAATGCGATACGGATGAAGCGTCAGCTGTAAATAAGCATAAGCTACGGTATGAGAAAATGGCTGAGCCAAAACATTCGACTGCGTAGTGGGTGTGGCAGCTCGTTGCAGTCGATTGGGAAGATGAGCCTCAAAAACAAAAAGCCGCTGAGGACATTGCAGGAGATTTTGCTCTTCTTACCTTGCCCACAACTTCACCATCCAGTGTTACGAAGACAGCTTCTTTTGAATTCCCTCCTACGTTCACGCTCCGCCATACGCCAACTCTAGAAGGCGACAGAAACAGATACGCAGTCTAAGATTTCCACAAGACACTGCCCGCAAAACTGCCGCCTTTGTGCAGACATGTACATGAGATGCCGCTCTGCGGAGGAAAGCTACAGCAGTACATAGAAGTACCTTCTCAGAGGATTCATGCCTGGTGGAGGAGGCTTCGTGGGGCGAGGCAGTGGCCTCCGCTGAGCTCGAGCAGCTCCCGGTAGTAGCCATGTCAGGGACGGCTGGGGCTTCTCCCTTGGCCTGACGTCCCTTTTCTTCAGTGACTTGCCCTCGTCTTGCCGGTGCGTTTGCTTCCGTTTCCTCTTTCGAGCTGGCACTTTTAACGCCTCGGCCTGAAGCCGATCGTCTACATTTTCGTCCATTTGCTGCGCCCCACTATGACAGTGTGAAGATGCTCCCTACTATGAGCTCCCACACAAAGCGATGTCTGTGCAAGGCAGACAGAGGGGTTCATCTTGTTCAGGAAGAACAAGTGATGAAGGAGGTGAGCTCAACACAGATCACCATTAGCCTTCAGAAGGCCGCATAGCCTCCCAAGAGCGGAAGAATGCGCCAAAGGAGGCGTATTGTCATATTTAATTCGACAGATTGCGTCAAAGAGTGAAGCTTTCTTAGGGATGTGGCCATTTTCAAAGTCTTTGTCATGCGGGGGCCCTTCAAGTGCCAAATGGCTTTCTTGAGCCGCCTACCCCAACAAGCAAATTCGCCTCACGTCATTTTTTCTTCGGGTTCACATCATTAAACAATTACTATGCAATTTTTTTCAGCGATTATGCACTTTTATCGACCTTCTTCAAAGTTGTGTGCCAGGCGTCCCCCCAAGCCCACTGGGGCCTCATGCTGTCTCCAGGCGGCTCCTGCTGTACGCGCTTCTTCTATATAAGAAGGGAAACAGCCGCAAAACATTGTTATTTAGAGCTAAGTCACGTATTCGATATTAGGACAAATCGGCTTCTTTTCCGACCTTTCTGGGCTTTACTCCTTACCTGGACACAGCAGTTTTGGCCAGCGTCAAGACTGTAGTGCTTGTCCTCAAAGAAGCGCTAACTCTCCCTTCATTTCTTCTTTGCGTTGGGACCCGTATGTCTAATGACAGGCAGGGATGCGGAGTTGCCACTCGGCAGCCATGTCGCGAAACAAGCGTACGTGGAGATGAACAGCGTAAGCAGGAAAAGGAGAGGAACTGACGGCATAATGGGACTCAATACAATGCCGTATAGGAATACCTCATCTTTATCAGCCCGGTCTGTATGGTTCTGTTGACCGTTTCTGCCCTTCCTGACTGACTTCAGGCGGCCAGCGCCATCGGGCGCATCGTTGATTCTACAACAGGACAGCATATAAAGTTAACACAAGAGCAACGAGAAGCTGCCGCTGCCGCTGTCCAATTTGGCTCTGCGGGAGAATCGAATCATGTGAGAATTCCGCCACTGTCTGGAAGAGCAGGCCTCTCATGATTATACATGTACATTGTTGAAAAACAACTCGCAAGTGAACGTGGGATCTTGTGACTGTGTCACTGACTTGCACTGTACAGGATCAAATGCGTTTTGAATTGACGCTCGATGAAGTTTCTTGCTCTCTTCCTCCCCGTAGCAGCACGTTAGGCCGTTTGCCCATTGTGTCTTCCTTGTCCCGGGTCAGCTGGAGAGTTCTATTACGCACAGGCAAGCTCAAGCGCTTAGACCCCAAGCCGCTGGAGCCCGTCCTTTACCCATTATCTACTGTCTTGCATTCCGGTGAGTTGCTGAGGAGCATTTATGACTGAACATGACTTCACTTGCTGGGCGCGCCACAGAAGCAGCCCTCAATAGCAGTTTTCGTCTTGGTCTTGCAGTGAGTTTATTCTTTCCGTGTGAAGGTAGAAGAGTGTGCAGCCAAAGCGTGACACGCGCAGTAAGTATGAGGCTGGGCTGTTCTTTGCAGGGTCGCTCGTGGCTATAATGGGGCCGAGCGGTTGCGGAAAAACTACATTGATGAGCATCATATCTGGGCGTGCTAGTTTGGCTCATTCTGGCCGTGTGGCTATAAATGGAAGACCTCGCACAAAAGAATTTGACCGGGTTGGCAACGGCTCTTTTCGAGAGTGTCACTGCAGGCAGCATCCGTACTGGTTATTCCCTGTGCACTCTTGCTCGTTGATAGTGAAACATGGGTAGCCAACACTAATTCTAGCCACCTTTTAAGGCGACTGGCTACGTAAAGTATTCTTTGCTCCGTGGCTCCTTTATTTGGCTGCAGTTTTCTTCATATGTGACGCAAGATGACATCTACGATGGCAACGAGAAAGTCATTGAGTGCCTCCAGTTCTCTTACCGTCTGCGCAAAGCAGTGCCACACGAGTGGACCCGTGAAGAGAGACGTATCCAAGAGGCAGAAGCTGTACAGCGAATCCTTGACCTGTTGGGACTTGCCGAGGTGCAACAAAGCAAAGTGGGCAATAACTTGAAGCGCGGAATATCTGGGGGGCAGAAGCGGCGTTTGAGCCTTGGCATTGGTGAGCTCACAATTACGTATTGCAGAAACTCATTGGGTACAAGGCTGGGTCACGAGCAAGCTGCGGAGCACTGTAATGGTGGGACTACAGGGAAATCAAGACCCACGCATTTTTTGTGTGGAGCTTAGTATCTCCGGCTATAATCAGCTGTCTGCAGCTGCCCTGTTTGAACATGCTTCTTAGGCCTTATGAGTGATGCGAAGATCCTGCTGTGCGACGAACCGACAACTGGCCTCTCCGCTGCAGATGCGCGATTGGTTGTACAAGCCCTGCGACGGCTCAGTGTTGAGTGCGGCGTGGCAGTGCTGGCGGTTATTCATCAACCATCCCACTCTATTATGCAGTGCTTTGATCAGCTTTTGTTGCTGAGCCACGATGGACGTTGTGTCTACAACGGCCGCGTGGATGCGGCGCTGCAGTACTTCAGTGCCTTGGGGTTTCCCTGTCCCCCACATCAAAACCCTGCCGACTTTTACCTAGATCTTGTTTCACAGAATAGCGAACACGCCGAAACTCTGGTGGATTTCTATGATGCTTTGATGAGGCCCTTAGTCCAATCGAGAGTCGAGCTCGCCTACGAGTGCCCGCCACCGCCACTAAACGATGACGTTCGTTTTCTCTCAAGTTGCAATCACTCGTGTTTCCAGTCAAGCTATTAAATCTGGACGAATATAGGCAGGACTAAGTGAATATTCTTGCTAAAACTAAGTGAATATATGAGCGTGAGCATCTGTGTGTTCTTCGCAGGTCGATGGAATGGAACTGGCTGGTCCATATGTCCAGTTCAAAGAGGTGGGGAGGCGCGCATTTCGCCTGTGGTTGAGGGACCGTTCAACTCTAATGGCAATCATGGGCGACTCTGTCGTCCAAGGACTGGTGATTGGGGCGGTGTTTTTCGGTGTTCGAAGCCGTGCATCCATGTATTATCAGTTATCAGCCCTTTTCCTGATGATTCTGAGCCTTCTGGCTTCGTCCCTATGGACAGTGCCGCTGTATGTTCAGCAAAAAGCGCAGTATCGAGTGGAAGTTGAGGATGGGTACTATTCCCCCGTCCCGTACATGTTTGCGACATCCCTTGTAGCAAATTTCTTCGTATTAGTGGGAGATGCAGTACTTGTCACTATAATGTGGCTTCTATTTGGGTTTCAGTTCGTTCCCTTGTTGGCTTGCTATCTTGTTGGCTCGCTTGGATTCGTCATATGCGACGTAGTGACTGCCATCTGTTCATTGGCGAGCAAGTCGTTTGCGGAGGCAAATGCCTCTGCAACCCTCATGTTCACATTGTTGATGTTTGTCAACGGATTTACAACAAACCCTAAGACGTTACCTACAGGCATAGGCTGGATTGCATACTTGAGCCCATTCTTTCTGGTATTCGAGGCTCTGGCCATCTGTATCCTGGAGGCTAACGAGTTTCAGGAAGATCCCCCAGAGGCCAGCAGGACTCTGCTCATGCACACGAAGGAGGAAGTCTACCAAACGTTTGGCATTGCAGGTCGAGCCTACGGAAACACAGGCAGTGCAATCCAATGGATGTTGGTGGTTGACTTCGTGCTCCTCCTGGCTTTGATGGCTATTTCGAAGTGCGTTGTTTTTACGTTGCAAGCAACGGTCTTTTTGCCCAGGCGCTACAAAAGCGAGCAAGCGCAGAAGCAGAGGAGCATCTTGCCGTTGTTAAGAAGTTGGCTACCAAAATTTCAACGAACATAATTTTTTTTGAAGGGCTGGCCTTGGCCTCAACCGTTTGTTGGACGGAACACTACACAAGTATGCGACTTCAGTTTTATAGTCAGTGGCAGCCACACTTATGGCCCGCTCTTGCTTCTGTAATATTGCTTGGTAGTTTGGGTGCAACACAATTAGTTCGTGCGCAAGGCGAGCTGCTATGCGGGCCTTATCTTGCATCGCGTACAGGCGCCCAGCCATTAGAGTGGGGGACAAGCCCACTGTACTAGCCTCGTTGCATTTATTCTTTTCGCATTTCCATCAAGTGTCGCACTGCATTCTTGTGGGGAAGACCACACCATATTTCCACACTGATGTGCAGAAATATTTGCAGTGAAAGCTAGATTTTTCTAGATGCTCACTAAGGTTCTTACAAAGAAAGGCACTCCTAACATCGCTGGTTGCTAAGCTGGCTTTGCAGTGTAATTCTTCACGTGGTAGTCTGCTCTGTACCAAGGTGATTGTCAGGTCGCATCCCTCCCTGATTTGTTCGGCGCAGCAGGAGCTCCCAGCTTCCCCAGGGTACATTCATTTTAGAATCTTTGGAGGAAGTGGGCAACCAACAAGTGAAGTATCTTTTCTGGAGACACATCATTTAATGTGTGTGCTATGTGACTGGCCAGTTTGCTGGCGGATTCAGCATTCTGCCTTCCGCGGCAGCGTCGCAATTTTGCCACGCGGCAGAATTTGAAAAATAAGCTCGGGAAGAAGACAAAGCGTTTGTGAACACAATAGACTTACTGCAGTTTTCTTGTCATCAGTAGCTCACAATTTTACGTTATTTTTATTACTTAATGTTGCTCTCCTTACTGCTTCGAAAGGGATCGATATCTCGTACAGCGAATTTACGCGCAGCAAAGGGAAAGTGCAGTGAAGTGCCAGCCTGGTTCTAAGTCCGTCACTCTACGACAGTTGATGGCAAATCCATCCTTTTAAAACTGCTTCTAATTATGCAGTATAGAGCCTCTTCTATCCTCAAGCAGCATAAGCAAGCCTCTTAAACAGAAGGATACTCAACAAACCAGGTATTAGACCCCTCAACAGTCAGAGCGGACTATGTGAACTTTTACTCTGTGTTGGTAATGCGAGTACACCTTGCAGCAAGACACATTCATAATAACATTTTTTTGGTGGCTGGAGCCTTCTGCTGAGCAAGGCCCAAAAGGAGAAGCGCGGCCACAGCTGTAAAAAGGTTGTCGCAGATGGCTGGAACTGACAATTCCGCTAGATAAGAGCGGCGCCCCTGATAACTCAGCACGTCGATAGGCTTTGTAACGGATAAAGTGCTATTACACCTTTTGCAGAAGGTTGACATCCCCCCGTCAAGCATGAAAAACTGAATAATGTCTATTCCCCACCATCCCTTGAATATTAGATAATCTCACCGAAGGGAGAAAAAAGCTTGTGGCAGTTTGCACGAAGAATAACAGATCATCCGTCTGCATCAACAACTAACACAATTTTGTAAATTGACAAAAAAAGCACATTTGCACTTTCTGAGGGGCTCGCGCGCTTTGTGTAGCCTGCATTGACAGTCTCTCAGGCATATACCCGCCGTCCGATAGTTGCATATATCTAAACTTGAACTACGGCATTTCGTCGATGCACCGTAAAAACTCTTCTTCAGTTGTCGCCAGCGAGCTGCAGCTGATTGCACCGCTAGCCACGTCCCTACCCCCAGCATACCGATGATTCTGATACGCTGCGTACGCGAAGGGTGAACGCCGTATAGCATCAGCTATCTGGAGAGATACTGAGCCGTCTATACAACGAGAGCATCCTGGAGAGCTGTTTGTTTCCTGCTCTTCCGACGAATCGCTCCACGGCAGTTGGCGCGGCTTGGCGCACCGCAGGAAAGGCCTAAAGGTATCTTGGAAGGATGACTCAAATTCAAAAACTGGATCTGTTCTACCAAACCCTGACCGTCCCACAAAGCCGTACAGGGGCAGCCGATATTGTGCATAATCCCCCAGAGCGTATGCCCAAGTCTGCTCCTGCTCGTCTTGAAATCGGTCGAATACAAGCACCCGAACTGCTGGATTGTTGCCATCTTTGGGGGAGACAGAAGGACTGGAGAGGAGAGCTGTTGGCAAATTAGGCTGACGAGGGTTGCAGCGGGGTCCTGCAGATGCTGCTGCATTCCATGGCTGCGTTCCGCGAGGCAGTAGCGTTGTGAGCGTTCCCTCATGCTGGTGACCAAATAACTGGGCCAAAACTACATCTGAATACGCTGAAACGAGGTCCCTGTACCTGCGAGACGCAAGGGAAGCAAAAACTGCACTACTTTCTGCCGGATTTGTCAGTAGGTGGTCCCTCGTGATAACAATGCAGTGTAGCAGCAAGTAGTTCCTTCCTGACCTTGAGGCATATTCAGGTTCCCAATTGACCCGAAAAAAAGCCCGCGCATCGAGCTTCACTGTTAGCGCCGGCATTATATGACCACAGATCAAAACCTGAGGACCAATCACACGTATCACCATTTCTTGCCAGTGCTGCTAGAGCCTACATTCTACCGAGGTGTTTCAAAGGCCAAAACACATGGTAAGGTTCTGATACAGCTGTGGCCGCTTCGAAGTTTGTTTTCCTCTAATAAACTGTTGACCGTGCCTGTTGTCCAAGGCCTCGAGCAGAATGAAGCTCTTTCTCCAGCCAGGCGAACTGTCCTGCTGGAGCAAATCACCATACACGCCCCAGTACTCTTGAATGTGCTCGTTTGTACCAGTTTGCTGGCATTTTGTGGGGAAGCGAATGGGGCAGGGGGATGCGTGACGCTTTTGCTAACCTGGGTCAGCTATTTCCGCGTAATCCTCCAGCGTACTTCTCATGATCGGCACCCCTGCTGCCGAGGCATTCAGCCCGCTGCTATTCTCTTCATCGCGCTGCACCAGAGCCCTTGCAGCCTTCCGCACTTTTACAGCATATAGGTTTGTGTTCAAGCATAGTACGCGCACCTGGGGAGCCGCTTTCAAATACGTTGAGTAATACATTCCTCGGAGGAAACTCTGTAACACAGTAGGTAGGCACAATCTTATACAACACACACAAATGCACAAAGAGTGAAATGCTTGCAGACTTGTCTAGCATAAATTCTGCTCATCAGCCTCAGAACTCGAATTCGGCGTATTCATACCCGCATCGAGTGAGTAGCAGACAGATCCGTTACGTTATGAGTGCAGCTCAGGTGGCGTACCTCGCGAGTTATTGGGTCCTGTGGTAGGGCTGGCCTCCATATATTGTATAGCATTTCCGCCCATTGTGTGCGATGTGGAGAGAAAACAGCTTGTGGTGGGAAATCGTGATTGCCCACGGCCAGCAGTAATTGAATGCGTCCCGCGAGTTCCCCTGATCTGTTCTGCTGCGGTGATGTGTTCGAGTCCTGGGGAAAGAACTCGAATAGTTTGTTGGTGACCTGCTGTACAGCCGCTAACCTGCACTCGCAGGCCTTTGAAGCATTTCCCACAATGAGTTTGCGACTCAACTAACAGCGCACACAGAGAAATCACGATTTTTTTAGCATTGTACACAGTGATTTCAGGGCTCGTTTTAAAGACTAAGTTTCTTTCGCCCATGCGTGAGGATAGGGCTTTTGAAAAAATGTGGGAAAAGAGCCTACACAAGCTTCTGATCATTCTTCTTTGGGGAATAAGCGTAGTCTCCTGTAAGTAAAATCGCTTGTATTGGCGGCAAGTGGTACTGCTCAGCTGCAGTGATGGCAGCCGGTGCCACATCAAGTAATCCAGCGGGACTTTCTCCTTCCCCTCCTGTGAAATGGCTCCGGGCCACCAGACCATGCACGAATCTGAGAGATTCCCCAAGCAGTCGGGGCGTTGAAGGGGATCCTGCTCGTCCAAGCGTCGGTTCGGTTTCGACGTGCAGCAGCCTGTCACTGGGAGTGCAGCCATTGATGTTTTGCTGGCCACTGCCGACTGTGGAATGCACACCCGGGAAACAGTGGGTCTGCAAGTGTATATCGGAGATCCACGCTAAAGCTAAATGCCTGGGGAATTTTCCAGTGGCCTGCCCTGGAAAAGGTGCACCACCGCTAATAGCTGCACGGCAGCTAGCAAACTCGGGGGGAAAAAATCCGGCCAAAATAAGGTACCCCAGCACTGCCCAATTCATTTTGGCAGAAAGGAGAGTCGATTGTTCCCCACGGATTGTTTGGGCAAACGAGCAGCTGCTCGCGTCCTCCCAAGTCAAATTTATGACACAGCTAGATGCGCATGTGAATGGTAACACAACTCGTGGTATGCATGCATGGGATAGACAAAAGCATGAGTTTTTTCAGACGTCGTCAACGCCAAAAGTATAATCGCCGCAGGATGAGTGACTACGGGATCCCGTTCCCGCGAAAGAAACGAGTGGTGTTCGCATCCGCTCTGAAAGGCCACGCGTTCACCATAACACTCGACATATCAACTTATTATCTACTCTTTCTTATTAAAAAGGCTAGAAACAGTCAAAGACGGCTAATTCGTCTCAGATTTTTGAGAAAGCTATAGTGCAACTACAGCTCGACAGTCCCAAACGCCCGTTGGAATCGTAGGTGTTCTCGTGCAACAGTCCTTCCTAGTCTCCAACTAATTGAGGTCAATGTGTGGTTAAAGCTTAGGTACCTAAATTATTTCAAATAATGCGAACATGATAAGGAACAATTCAGGGTTAGCACTTATATTTAACAGTTTTGAGAGTTCAGTCTCGACCAACTATGTCCACTGGAAAGAGTTCTCGCATCTGCGTCCACTTATGCGGCACTTCTTCCTTCACGTTTATATTTGATTGGCCAATTAGGCATTTCACGATGCCAGTTTCTGTGGCTGGGGTGAAGTTCGAGATACGCCAGGTGGGGATGTTTTTACATATTTTGGGCGCACCCCATCACACCTAGCTCCGATTCGAGTATACATTGATTTTAGTATTTACCCATAAGGATCAGACGATTCTATTTGTTATCTTCTCCGATAACTCATTTTTTTCCTTACTGCAGTTGCCGAAACGACTATTGCCAGCCTCCAGTGTATCCGTTGCCTGCATCTCAGCATATGAGATTTCACGGCACAAAAGCCCATTAAAAATCGGAAAATTTGGGGAAGTTTGGTGCGCCCTGGTAATTAAACAGTTGGGTCCTTTGCAACGGCAGACAAAGTTGCAGCCAACACTCTGTATGCGCCAAACACTTTTTGGTGTAGTGTAACTAGCTCTCAGACTCTAGAACACATACCGGTTGGCATGTGCCTAACATCTTAAATTTGTGGCGAAATTTTGCAGTGTTGTTGATCTGGCGCAGCATAGAGCAACGTGGTAAATCTCCCCTGGAAAGATGTTCCGGTGAAATTCTCAAGATTGGTTCTTTAAGTTCGAAATCTTCGCAGACGCCGTCTCAGTAGGGCGTGGATAGATGGTGTCGTAGGTGCTTTGCTGCTCGTCCAAAAACACAAAAAGTATGTACCTGGAGAAAACTCACGGGTGCTTCATTCTCCAAAGATCATTAAATATTTCTTGACACATAAGTTTGTGATGCTTCAGTCAAATAATCCTTTTTTGACGCTGTCACGCCTTCTGGTCGCGAAATATTTCGTTTGTTCACTGGCATAAACACACATAACAAATCAAGTTGTTCTGTTGCAATGAATTTGACCATTCAGGAGCCTAAGCAGAGTTTTAGAGCCCCACGACTTGTTACATTTAATCTCTTAGGATCTGCATTTGAGAGCATCTTTCAGATGCTGCACAGCTCATCAATTTTCGACGTTACCAAGCCTACGAAGTGAACAAGTTCTGATCTTTTGACACGTTTTGTCAGGTGCAAGGGCTGCCCCTTCCACATTCTGCCGGAAGTCTGTCGAGTTTGTACGAACTCCTTGCCGCTTAGTCTGTGACTGGGGACTGTCGGAATTTCAGAGGTAGCTGAAATCTTCCAGGCTGTTGGCGAATTTGTTATGAAAATAGTCGACTGACTTCTCTGATTCCCCGGAAACTTCTGCACAGATTCAATAGCCCATAGATTATGTTGGGCTGCGTTTCGCGGCCAAGCATATGAAAGGAAACCTTGAGAAACATGGGATATTCCTTTGTTCCTGACGCATCTTTTCCGGGCGTGTCGTCCCAAGGGGTTGGCAAGACCAGTGCCGAACGAAGTCACAGGCGGTGCTGGACGTCATAGGGAGAATAGAGCCATCACGAATGGTTTTCATGAGAAGAAAGTGGCAGAGGTATTCAACCGTAAAAGCAATTTATCATCTGCAATGCTGTTTCAGTTCGGCCAATGCAGCAATACAAGGACGCATGCAGTTGTGCACAACCTTGCAAGTCTATAGATACTCTGTTCGGCATTCACTGTCCTTTGCGACGTCCCTGTCTTCTCCCCTTCGTAAGACGCACATGATATGCGAGTCTCTACATTGAATACTATTTCGACTGTTGGTTGTTGCCCTGGCCGCAATTCGCCCCATGCTCTGTCGGCGTTTCAAGAAATGATTCAAGACATTTTGTCCGCTGAAGCGTTATGTCGCATCCACAGCCCGGTTACTTGGAAGCTCAGCTATTCGGGAATACTAAAGCCAAAAACTTGCATCAATTGGCAATGAGCGCGTCTCGGCTTTTATCTGTTGTGCATTCGTTGCGAGCGCTACGTGTCCATGTCCACACAAGCGCTTTCGCAGATGGCCGCCGCATGTTTCGCCCGCATAGTTTGTGAGAGTTAAGAATTGTGTGATCACCAGTTTGAGGTACGAAACTCAGTGCATCAATTTTCAGGACGGCTGAGATCAGTGACTGGGACATTGAAACTCCCAAGCCTCCGCCACACTTGGAAACACAGTCGGTGAAAGCGTCCGATAGAACAGAGTGTTCGGTCGCAAATGGAAGTTTGCAGCGTTTGAAATAACATGAAGGCCGATATTACGTAGGTAAAGAGCTGAACTAGGGACAGAGACCACCAGAATAAGACTCCATAGTTTCAATCGCTGGCTGCTAGAGACGTTGAGGAGACACGAGGCAGGCAACGGTGACGGGGCCTTGATCGGCTGCAGTTGCCTACTAGTCCAATAGCCCATATAATATTTGCTTTTTGAATTGTTTTTGTTACCAAAATAGCCGCGCGGCGTCCCCTTACTTCTGAGGCTCATCAAGGTCACCTCAACACGAGACATCAACTTCTAGCTTTGGTGCAACGCAGACACATTAGCATATCACGAAATTTCTCCTAATTTTGAGAAGACACGACTTACTGAAAGTATTGAAGTAGTTTCTTCTTACTGCTAAAGCAATCGACCGCAACAGTTTTGCTCATTCCGAGTTCAGCTGCTTTCAGCTGGACGTACTGGCGCTTGACGAGCTCGGTTCCTCATTATTTCGGCTTGTGTGCGCATTTGTTTTTTGAGTGGCCTTCTGTAAACTCACGAGCTTGTACTAAAGATGAAAATCGAAGAAGTCACGTCACTGGAGCACGCGCAGCGCGTGGCTTCGCACAGTCACATCAAGGGCCTTGGGCTCTTACCTGACGGGACGGCCAAAGACACCCATATGGGAATGGTGAGCAGGCTCACCCCATGGGAATCGACACGTATCTATACTGCCACCTATCCTCGCCTGTTTCCCACCAAAAGGAGTACTGATATGAATTCACCTTTTAACAGAATGTGCTACCCACTTCATCAGCAGCAGGCGACAGTGGCACGACACTAAAAAAGCAGTCGTGGCATTAGGGTCACATGACGCTTCTCTGCGGGCAAAAAGTACTTATGCCGATATTTTCATGCAGCACGTGAATGTTTTCTGTTAAGGTGGGGCAACACCAAGCACGCGAAGCTGCTGGTCTCATCGTGGAACTCATCAGAAGCAAACGCATGGCAGGGAAGGCTCTGCTAATTGCTGGTCAGTTCATTAAGGCACAATCCACTGCATTCTTCTTATTCGTCGCTCTTGGTTGTGGCATTTAAGCTGGTGCTAGTTTCCCAGCCGCTAACCCTCACAGGCATGTGGTGGGGGGGCATCGCTACATATAGGCCGCAGCACACCGAAGTTATGTGGGTTCAGGCCCTCCGGGCACTGGTAAAACTGCAATTGCCATGGCAATCGCGCAGGAGCTTGGAAGCAAAGTGCCATTTTGCCCCATGGTTGCGAGCGAGGTCCGTAACTGCAATGCAGCTTGGAAACCCAAGCCTTTCTTTTAGCAACCATCTTTGTCAGCAGCATGGACGCTGCTTGAATAGTCAGCTTAGGTAGAGCCTTTCATATGGCTGGCTTTTTCCTCTTCGCTGTCTACACTCTTTGGAGCTTCTTGTTCGGTATGGTTGGGCCCTAGGTATACTCAAGTGAAGTGAAAAAGACAGAAGTACTTATGGAGAACTTCCGCAGGGCCATTGGCATAAAAATTAAGGAAGTGAAGGAGGTGTTTGAGGGCCAAGTTGTCAGCTTGGTAAGAACATCAGCTTCGTATTCCTTGTCTTCAACAGGTTATTTCTGGTTGATGAATCAGAAGCCGATTGCAATGAAAGACACTAAAGAACCTTTCTCAATTTGTCCTCAAATTTAGAAGGTTTACTGCCGGTTGAGTGAAGCCTTAAGCGGCCCTGCTCAAGTTGGTTTTGCAGACTGATGAACCGTGTGACGCTCTGACAGCAAGCCAAAACTCATCACGAAGCGATCCTAGCGAGGAGGCTCCTTGCCCCCCCGTTCGAATTACTCTGAAGACAAGCAAAGGGTCGAAGGCTTTGCGACTTCAAGCCTCCATCAACAGGGGTTAGCACGGGACCCTTCTATATTTGCATTGTCAGTCAAAACCCGTAGCTCTGGCTCTCTGGCCACTATGCGAGGCTTCAACGTTTGCTTATGCGCATTCAGAGCTGAGAAAGGAAAAAGTTGCAGTGGGAGATATCATTTACATTGAAGCCGCCACAGGTCAGGTGCGGCGAGTGGGTCGGAGTGAAGAATTTGCTGGCCAATTTGATCTCGAGGCAGACAAGTATATACCCGTTCCCAAAGGCGATGTTCACAAGAAGAAGGAGGTTATTCAGGTAATATCTTTACTCGCTAGACGGTGTACTTTCCCACAGCCCACAGTAACACTGTGCCACAAAAAGCAGGAGTAGAAAGGAAGCAAACCAAAATTTTCTCCGGAAATTTTCTCCTACGTGGGTACTTGTGCTTTCTGCTTCTAATATGGAATCCTCAGGACGTTACTCTTCACGACTTGGATGCCGCCAACGCGAAACCTAATGGCGGCGCTCCCCTTGCATCGTTGTTTGGGCACTTTTCGAAGCCGCGAAAGACTGAGATTACTGAAAAGCTCAGGCAGGAAATAAACAAAGTTGTCAACAAATATATTGACCAAGGAGTAGCTGAACTTGTGCCTGGTGTCTTGTTCATTGACGAGGTACGTTGCATCGATCCGCTGAGGCTGCTTTACCTCACAGAGCCATCCTATTAGCACCGCTGATGGATTCCCTCATAAAGGGATGCCGCGCATTACGCGAAGCATAGCAAGAGCCTGGAGCCTGTAGTCGAATTTGCAGGCGAAGCCCAGTGCTGAAGGCTGTTGACTTTAGCAGCGAAAGAAGACAGCGCTGCAGTGCTTTCCGTGAAAGAAACTGTTTTGGCCATGTGCGGGGGGGGTGCAGGTTCACATGCTCGACGTTGAGTGCTTCACCTACTTGAACCGTGCCCTTGAAAGTCCCCTCTCTCCTGTTGTTGTTGTCGCTACAAATCGAGGCGTTTGCACGATTAGAGGCACAGACGTTCTGAGTTCTCACGGGGTGCCAGTGGACCTATTGGACCGCATGCTTATTGTTCGCACACAACAGTACGCTAAGGAAGAAATTAGAAAGGTTAGTAAGGATATCGTTTCCAAATACTACTTTTTGACATATCTGCACGCGAAGTTGACCGTGCAGAGAAACACGGGTCCCCGAGGCACAGCAGCAGCTAAAGATACTGTCGTTCTCATTCTGACTTGCGACTGCTGACAGGTGCTTGAAATTCGCTGCGAAGCAGAAGGACTTTCTCTGACGCCTGAAGCTGCAGATATGTTGGCGTCTGTGGGTGTCCGCACATCTCTGCGCTATGCAGTCCATCTTCTCACTCCAGCTGCCATTCTAGCAAAAGCTGATATAACTGATTATGACTGTGATAATGCAGAGTTAGACGAACCAGTTATTCAGCTACGGCATGTGCAGCAAATCGACAGTTTGTTTCAGGACGCCAAGACGTCCTCGAAACGGCTTGCAAGAGAAGCAGATTTCTTTATCCAATAAACAAAAAATGAGGGCTACATCCCTAAGCTCAGTGGTTGTTAAGCTTCGCAGAAGACCTACACAAATTCTTGGGGGCCGCCTGTCGGCTGACAAAGACGCAGAGTAATTTAATAGCAAGCACTGATTTGGCAATTAAGCATTTGCTTGGCATTGAGAGAGAAGACACTATATGCATCCGCAACTGGACTATGCGGCTTTTTCTTTCCAACTTAAAAAAAATACTTGCGCAAAGTTGCTTGCCGCCCCCTTCACACACTGCCAGGCGCGAAGCAATAGCAGTCCACACAATTTAAAAACTATTAGGAAGTGAAGCTTGTCACCCTCCGACAATGGTCCCACTTGGATGCGGGGCTTCCGTTTCGCAGTATTAACAGTAAGATCTGCGGTGGAGTGCTCTCTCCTCTACTTTGGACCTTCCATTCATGGGCGCGCTGACGAGCATTCCACGCTAGTTCATCCCAACCCGTCAGCCTTCAGGTCCAAGTTATGGTTTGGGGCTAAAACTGGATCCTCGCACTCCAGTGCGTTTTGTCTGCAGCTGATGGGCAGCAGACTTCTGCAAATGTAGCAGAAGAGATGGGCTCTTCACTTTGACGAGAGCTCCAATGTCGTGTAATCTTGCCTGGAAAACAGTGTCGCATGTTGCAAGCATTTCTGTCGTCTGTCCTTTGCTCTGTGTAAGATAATGCAGGGATTAAGCGATCGAAAAGCGCTCACATGCATAAGAGCAAGCTTCGACTTGAGGGCGTTGTAGCGGAATGACATTTGCTGTCTAATCACCTCCTCAGAGCTTTGAAGGAAGTCGCAAGACAAAAGCTCAATGAATTTGTACTCCATGTTCTGCGTAGAAGGACAGCAACAGCCCAGTAGCCAATCAATGATAAAAACCCGAAAAGAATAGTGTAGCGCTACGCCACAATCTCACGGCTCTGAGTAAACTCAATTGTTATACAGCTACCAAATATACCTGAATAAAATCAAGACGTCCTTTTCCCGTAGTTTCCATTACAAATACAGCGAGAAAACTGCAGGTCAATCCGCAAAGCAAGCAGTTCATGTAAGTAATAGTTAGCACTCAATCTTTGGAGGTGCAGAAATGCAAATGGCTCTGCTCACATGCAGGGGTGCATCCAATACAAATAAATGCTTTAGTTGACTTCGTGACTGTCGCTCTGAAGGTATATGCCTAAACCGTCGAACCCAAAGGAGAAAGTTAATATAACAGAAAGCTATAATGGCCGATTCCTAGAGCACACTGAAGTCTCCCTGCTGTACCTGTGGGGCTCTCTAATGCATGAGTTGAGCATCTTCATCAGCACTTGCGAGTAATCCGCGAATTCAATCATCAGCTTCTGGCTTTGCTGCATCTGGCGAAATGACTTCTCATCTGCCCTAGTGCGCACAAAAAGCAAAAGGGCCTAGCAGTGGCAATGTTCATGCGTTGGAGTTCCGCACAAGTCGAAAGCTAATGACTGAAATCGTTTAGGCTGAGGCGGCTCCGCTGCATTATATGGCCCTGAGTACAGTGCTTGGTGCGTCCATACACGTGAGTGTAGTGGAAAAATAGGTCGTTCTCGCTAGATGCTTCGATTCGGACTTCCCGAGGATGCGCTTCTTCTCCCTGAGAAGAAACCCCAAACATAATATAGAAATCGTCGGGAAACACTTGCCACACTGAGACATTGTAAGCGCAAGGCTTTGTGCGAGCCCAATGAACTGACCAAAATTAAAACTTTCACCCTGATAGGCTCGAGCCTGCCCACGTCTTGAGGAGCTTTTGTCCCCTCCTGCATCCGAAGCTCACATGGGACCTCCCTCTCGTATAGGAGAATGTGACCGTCAGCTGTTAGCATTACAAGCACGCTCACAAGCAAGGGTTCAACAAATTAGCTTCTGTACCTCGTGTCTCAGCAGACAAGAACGCCTTATGTTACTCCCAAGTTAAAGCTAACAGGGGTGGAAGGCCTCAATCACGTTTGGACGCTTCTACAGTAACACGTGCAACGAGACTGTTAGCCGGCAAGTTGTACAGGTAGCCACACGGGCCAAATACGGCACATGTTGACAAAGATAAGGGGCTTGCCGAGAGAAGGGTCCATTTCATCGATGGCGGAGAAGTCGAAGTGAGTCAAAAACGCGGCGGAGTCCGCAGGAGGGAGCATCCCGTCAAACGCGCAAGCCGCATCAGCTGACGCGCGGTTGGCCATCTTCGCTCAGCCTCTTGGGACACCAGTGAAAGATCTAATTCACATCAATTTACTAGTAATAAGTACACTAGAAAAAGAACTGTGTTTGGTCAAATCAGCGACCGTATTCCTCGGCGCTCACAGTCGCTAGACTCGCGCTCGGCTCACGATTCACATTCACTCTCGAGAGTCACAAGCCGCTTCTTTGTGTACAGCAATCAATTTAGAAAAGAAAAGATAAAAGACCTTGGTTTGTTTCGTGTGCGGCTCTGTACATATTGGATTGGGCCTGTGGCAGCCGCATGCCTCACGGCTTGAGCCGGAGAGGGCCTACGGCCGTGCTTCGTCAGAGGCCCGCGGAGGCCGAAACTCACAGTTCCCGTCCGAGACATAATGAAGACAGCTTGCATCTGGCTTTCTTTATGTAAATTTAGATAAAGAAATATTCAGTGAGTCGTATCTCGCGTGACTTTAACAATGAGCTACTGAACCTTGCGGTGCTCGTCCAGCCATACTGCAGAGAGTGCACGCTTCCAGTCCTAGGGTGTCCCCGTAGGGACTTTAGCCAAACCATGAAACAGCCAGCCTATGTTGTGAGCCTGTAAAGAAAATGTTGGTTCTCACCGTTGCATGGGCTGCGAAATGGCAACGAAGTAGCACTAGCCTCCTTACGCCACCAAGACGAACACTGCTGAACAGAGAAATACAGGGAGGCCAACGAGTTCCCTCACTACTTATTTGCTGGCTTAGCAGCTCCCCAAATATTTCAATTCACTCCGCTGCATACACACATGATGAACTGGAGATATGCTGATCTTCACGTCGCTACACCGCCCCCGCCTGTTCTCCGTTCGTAAAAATGATACCATTCCCACCAGAAACGTCTCAATCACTCTTTCTCCAATTAACTGGAGAGGCCGCGCACAAGTAAAGCATTACCCCGATGGAAGACAACCTGAATGCCTCCAGCGCTAGGCCGAAAGTTTCCCAACAAGCAACTCTTCAAAAACTCCCTTATTTCAAATCTGCATTATCTGTTCACTACCTATACTCCCGAGCCTGCTCTTAGGATCCTTTCTCTCCACAGAAGTTCAATCTAAACTACTGGCGTCGCAGCACAAAATTGAGCAATTGCTCCCGGCAAAAAGTAGCCCAATAGATACAAAACGTAGCGTTCAACTAACTTGGTGTTGAACAAACTCGTCGAACAAACAAAAATTCATCTAATCTACCTACCCGCACAGTCAAGGGTCTGCACTGTCAAACAAAAATTCATCTAATCTACCTACCCGCACAGTCAAGGGTCTGCACGGTCTTCCTTGCAGACGCTTTATAGACTCGGGCACGCCAGGGCAGCAGTGCACTACGCAGCCGTATGCCGTTTCTGCTCTGCAGCACTTCTTGCGCGCTTAAAGAAGACCAATGCAGAGTATGTAGTACAAGAAGACACGCAAAAAAAGCCGCACACTGTACGTATATCCGCTGAAAGCTGCGTGTCGCCTGCCGGCAACCCAATGATGCCTTTCAGCTCTTAGCTCAAAGCAAATACGGTACCACGCCCACTGAACTCGGAATCGCACACCACATAAGAAAAAGAAATCCCATGGCTGCTAAATGAGGCAATTAGAAAAATCTTGCACCAGATCCAAGGCGGCCTAGCAGTTTATCCATGATTCCCCCTTGGCCTTGAGCCCGCAAAGCTGCTTTCCGTTCTTTCTCAGCCTTGAGCTTTTCACTCATTTCAGCGTTAACTTCCGTGGGTGCTATCATGCCACCCATGAAACGCGACTGCGCTGCAGAATCGGCACAAAACGGATTCGAATTCACCTACAATAATTCACTCCAAACAATGCGTTTCAAGGACGTTTCTCCACGCGAGGTAACCACTCCCCAGGGTCACAACGAAAACGCGTCTACTTCAATCCTAAAGTTAAAAAAAGTAAAACTACACGAATAGCAGCTTCCTTTAACCTCAGGGCCGTCGATACTAACCAACTCGAGCTCCAGTTAGGCAAACAGACAACGAGAAGGGAGAAAAACCACAATATGTAATAGTCTCTGAGTCGTACACCAGTAGCTACAATAGCCCTACGGCGCTTTGCAGACCTATCAACAACTATGGCCTTACCAAATAGGGCAGAGTTGGCGCTGAAGAAAGAAAAGCCGCCGCTGCTACTGCTGGACATGTGCGCTCCATTGCTCTTCTGTTCCTGCCCAGTTCCTTCCCAGTTCCCTCTTAGCTCTTCATCGAGATAGCCGTTGCCGTACTGCTCTTGTTCCACCGATGTAGGAGATGGCCGCGCCTCTGCTGCGCTGGCTGCAGTGCCTTCGCCTGCCGTATCACTTGGCCCCTCCTTAGACGCGTCGCTGTCCCTCCGTGGAGCTTTCTGCAACAACTCTGAGTTGAGCAAAAGAGTTAGAGGGCCCATAGCGGCGCGCAGCTCCCTCAGCTGCTGTTGCAGCCGCTGCGCCCTGCGAGAAAGTCTAATGTTCACTACTGCTACTCCGTCCCCCTCTTCACTCGGCTGCCTCTGTTCTGTCTTTTTCGCCGTTGCGTCTGAGCCTATCGCCGCGGCCTGCCGCAACAGACTGGCCGAGTTAAGAGTGACAGTGGCACTTGAAACACCCCACACGCGCACAAGCCGCAGCTGCAGATCGCGTTGCAGTAGCTCAAGTACCCGTTGTCCCTGATGTTCCTGCTGCTCTTGCTGAGGATGTTCTGTTTGTTGCTGCTGCTGCTGTGCTGTAAAGTTAAGAAGACTGCGGTTAGAGGGACAACGCAACAAACCCCTAAGGCCTAATACCACAGAGAAGAGATCTAGAGACTCAAGTGGCTCAGCGTCACCTTCAGCTTCTGTCTGCTGCTGCTGCTTCTCCTCTTGCCCCTGCTGGACCTGCTGCTCCTCACCTTGTTTTAACAAAGCCAGGGATGCGGCGCAACACTCACTAACAACAACATCGCTGCTGTTCACGTGTTGCTCCAGAGCGCCAAGCATGTCATTCAACTCAGGTGATTGCAGGAGCAGCTGCCTGTGTTGCTGCAGCAACAGCCGCAGAGACCCTGCTGCCTGGTGCTGCACCCCACGATCTGGATGTTCGAGAAAGTAACAAATCCCCAGTGCCATGCGAGGGATCTTCGCCCTGACTGCCGGAGAGGGGCGCGGCTCGGCAGCAAGCCTCTGCAGTTGGTGTACAATCATCAGCGCGTCCATCTTCAGAAATACTCTTCAACCCTTCGTTGCTGAGGTCCCCCTGAAGTACTGTAGCCAAAGTCGTTGCCGCTACTGAAATCTGCTCTCGAATGGTGACAGAAATCCAGAAGTCTTGCCAATGTTGGGGGCGACGACGCTAAAGCTCGAAACCCAGAGGGCTTGTGAAGCTTTCAGATGCGCATTTGAAGCCGCGAAGCAAAGTAAAATATGTGCGTCTTTTGCCAATAAGAATGATGGGACAGCAGAACACCAACAGCCCGCCAGTGTCCCAGGGGGTCATTGCGGGCGTCCCCGCCTTCCTCCCCTTCAGGCAGTTCTGAAAGCCAAATGCTTGAGTTCGAAGACATGCAATTGAAAGGAACCAAGGAAGTCGAATTCCGCGAGGATTACCTCGTGGTACCTCATGGGCCTTCTGGTGCGTAGTGTTCCGCATGCACAGACGCTGCTCATCGCACTGTTGCGGCAGCCACTCATAAACACGCTTGCAAATCTGTAATTTTCCCTCCAAGGAAAAATACTTAAAATAAGTTAAATGGAGGCGTGCGAACACAAATTTGCATCGAGACAGAGCTGGTCTTGCACAGAATCTGGTATGCAACGACCTAGCGTGGGTGTCTGCTTGTGTCAGAAGTGAAACTCCAGAAAATAGGACGCTTGCCAAGACATGTTAACAAATAACATGCCACCTGCTTCACAATGTAATGCGCGTCCGCAGTGGGTACCCCTGTTTGGGCCCGGAGGGAACTCGGCGCAGTACACGAAGTTCTGGCTGCCCCGGAGCAAAACAGTGCAGGTTCAGTGTGCCTCGAAGATTTTCAAGGCATTTTCGCTTGATGGGGTGAGCGCTCGGCCGTGTGGGGCCCCAAGTGAGCCATAACACTACGACGTGGACGCAGCCTCCGTCTGTTACACTTAAAAGTATGCGGCGTCTCCGCCGCCCACAGCGTAGCCGTTTTCTACTACCTTCGTTAAGTGGCAAACTAAAGCACTTGATCACCCCTCTACAGGGCTTTTATTTGAAAGACGGGAAGAGCATGCACTGAACCTGAAGAGGATACAGTGTGAGTGCCGTTACAGAGCCTCAACCTGCACATTGACTTTTGGGGCAAATATGGTCGGCCACTTCCACCTAGGCACCTTGGCTCAACTAAAAACAGAAGCAGTGCGCTTCGTTCGCCTGAAACTGAGTCTGACGATCACACAGTGCGTCTGTGACTTGTGGGGCTGCTCCTGGTGCCGTCACCACTTCTGTTTGCACAGAGAGACTAGGCACGGGGAACGCTGAAGCCCCTGTAGCTAAGACCCAAAAGCCAATGTTGAGTTCTATGACGACCCAGTCAGCCGGGCTACTGCAGTCGCGGCTGCCTGCCACGTCTACAGGGGTTTCCGCGTTGCGCGTCACCGAAGTCAGTGGGCCTCGATAACCGACCTTTTCGGCTCCCGCTGAAGCCCACTATCACTTTCCTGAGACAAGGCAGCAACAAAAATACATAAAATGCAGTAGCAATGCGTGCTTCAAACTTCCCGGTTGCTAACTTAAGAACAAAACATTTCCTCTGTAGCGCTGCTGGCTGACCTGAAATTTCGACTTCTTGCTCTCGGCGAAGTCGGTTATCGTAGGCACCTACAGAAACCGCAACATCCATGTACTGCAGGTGCTTTTTTTTAATCTGCCTTTGGGGACAGAAGAAGCAGCAGAAGCAACACAAAGGGCGTCACAGCTCACCGCAGTTTTGATTTGCTGGTATAGTAGCAGAGCTAGACTGTGGGAGTCCATCACGTCCACCCTAAGTGCTGTGTATCTCATTCGCTGCTCCCCATTATAGTTGTCAAACTCTGCCTTGACAAGTACGCGGAAGGAATTCTGCACAAAAAGAGTAGAGCGAGTACTTTGCAGCGCCAGCTGATAGCGGGGCTCCGTGATTCTTGATAACGCATTAGGTATCGCTTCCACTAATGAACAATCTGTAGAAATTTCATGCGGGCGAGTTCCCTGTGTGTGGCCCTTAGGATATATCGAACAGTCTGTAAAGATTTAACGCGAGTTCCCTGTGTATGACCTTTAGGATCGATTGCCAGTCGAAGAAAATCTCTTTTTTCTCTGTACTCCAGCCCCGCACTTCCGAAGCAGGAGAGCCAAGGAGCGATTGCCCTAAAAGTCACAACCGAATTCAAAAGCCGAGATAGCTCGATCGAGTCCAGGTGACCACAAAAACTGTGCCGGCTATGTGAACACAAATAAAAGTGCTCATTAGGCTGAACGACGAAAACAAGGTGTAGTGCGTTAGCTGCAAAGTACCCATGTCTGCGAAGCATCTGCAGCTCAGGGAGCCTGTGGCGTCTATGAACGAAGCGAGTAGCATGTACCGCCAATCAGGAGTCACCTGCAGCAAACATGAACAATTGACACGTGCACGTTGCGATGCTGTCTCAATCACTGTTCATCCAGTACTCGTTGCCATAATAAAACAGACCATAACTCGAGTCAAGCTACGACGGGCGGCAACCTACATGGCTAGTGTTGCAAGGATAGCACGAGTATTCATTCGCAGCGTCCTCATGCAATTTCTTGCGACATGTGGGGCAGGCAGCATAGGCATAAATGTCCTGCTGTGGTTGCTCTGACTGCTGCTGTTGTTGCCTTGGCTTCCAGTATATCCGGCGAACTTGGGCTATAAAGGCATAGGTCCCAGGCTGCGGCGAAACGGGCGCAGCGGAAAATATAAACGTGCAGGGACAGAAAAAAAGGCAACGCAGGAAACGAAAGGCAGCAACTGGGCTACAGTAGCGACGCGGCTCAGGAAATAACGAGCTCATTACCTCATTTTTTTCCTTGATATCTTTGATGCTCATTTCCTGCACAGGCTTTCGCTCGTTCGAAGCCCCCTCACTAGGTGGGCCTCCTCGAGACATGTTGTGAAAAGAAAGGCTGCTGCCTGTCTGCACAGCACACCAACAGCACTGCAAGCTGACACGGTCACATTCAGGGTACCCATACGCCGCAAAACACTCAATGAGCCGCCATTTATTCAACAAAAGCAACGGTATCGCCAGTGGCATCTATAGCTTACGGTGGTATACCACTGCAGCATTTCCGCTGCGCTTGCTTCTTCCTCAGACGAAAGAAGCCCTGCGCCCGCCTTTATTATTTGGGAAGACTTCGTGGTGCTGGCACTCCTTGCACCTCGCCAGTCCCTTATGTTAAGGCCCGTAAGTCCGTATACTTGGGGTAAGGGTGCTGACTCAGTTATGGAGTCAACCTATGGGGGAATCGTAGCTCAGAAGAAAAGTTAGGAATATAGTTTCCCAAATTCAGGAATGGCTACAGCGATAACGTTTGGAGCAACAAAGACATCAGCTGCTGACTAGTTAAGACTCAACTGACCAAAAGTTGGCGCGTGGAAGAAACTGGTTGCATTGAGAGCTCACCTGCTCACCCCACAAGCTGACTTCCATTTCCACTTGCGACTTGTCGCGGACCTTCAGCACGCGGCGCTTAAGCTCTTCCCCGCTGCTTCTTGCTATGACAGAAGATATTGGCTGCATGCACACACCCAAATCATCCAGAAATTATAAAGTCACGTAGATTCTGGGTCGAAGTATTCCTGAAAAGCAGTTGTTTCAGCAAGTCGTACGCATGCAAGTGGCACCCTCCATAGCCCCTTTTATTGCACTTACAAGGTGCTCATTTCACATACCTGAACTTCAACGACCACGGCCAGCACATCCGTGGGAAATGGGCACTCTCTTGTAGAGTTGAAGATGCTCCGTAGGGGCATTGTACATAAGCTGCACATACAGCCCAAACCTTAAGGCTCTGGCCCACTCTGCCCCACTCACAGTGAACGCCCGAAAGGGCACTGTCCGAAGCCCTATGAAAAACGATGCTCTCTGAATGCATGAATTCCACTGTTGGCTTTTTCGTTCTAAAGGGAAAGTGCATGCCCCACTAATTACCTCCTTTTTGCATGGATTGACCCGTCATCTTCTGCTGGCTTAATGTCTGAATCGGCTGAGAAGGACAGCTCATAGTTGTTGCTAAGCGTCGAGAAGCGCTTGTTAGCTACGTTGACCCTACCGCGAGAAAAACAGTAAACCTGCAGCTCACAGCACAGGCGAACACTCGGGGCTGCACCTCCAGGGCAAGTGCAACATCAAATCAGCACGAAACCCGATATGATTTTGACGACTTCTAAATCCGCAGAGACAGCTGCAATTACTGCCTGACATTTCCTTTTTCAAGAGCTCCATGCCACTTCTCCGCAGCGTCTCCCCAAAACTTTGCTCGGATTAGGTCCCCCTAAAACGCATGAGCCCTTGAGACAATGACAGAGTTATGCGCATCTCGGGCCGGAAAACGCATAAATTCTGCCGGGACTGTGTATCCACTGCTTACCGCGCAGTCTGTGATGTCAACATGGAAAAATCTGCTGTTGTTTTTCGTGGTCTGCAGCGGGCTTTTGTCAACAACTCGAGCCTTGACCTGCCACCGATGTACATAAGGGTTTAGGGAGCTGATGCTCAAGTACCTCCTGAGCGCGAAGAATCAGCAGAAAAACTGAGAGTATCAACCATGGGTAGGAGCAGGGATATTCAGCAGTAATGCTGATAATACTGCTGCATGATAGCCTTGATAGCCTTACTCGCTGGGTCCACTGGAGGAGACAGCCGAGTCTAGCATTTTAGATGTGGGCTGTTGATGTATGGAGTCCCTCCAAATTAGGCTCTTTCTCTTGTGTACGTAAGAATGAGATATATCGGCTTGCGCAGAAACAGCAGCTTCTGGGGGGAAAACTGCCTAGCAAGCAGAAACGAACGGGTGGTGAAATGTACACGCACTCCGGCGGAAACACCGATGTTCCCGTGGTACAGAAGAAGCAAGCTGCCAACCATCAAAAAGACGAATTGATCTTTAATGGAAGAAAGTCAAATATCCTCAGCAGCACACGGAGAGCCGCGGTAGATTCGTGGCCACTACCACGCCACCCAACCACCTCGGCTACAGAAGACAAAGCCTTCTCAGCAACAAGAGAAATATGTTGGCTCTAGCTCTCTCCGTACGAACACTGGCATTAAGACCTTTTTAGTTCATAAATGGGCCACTTCCGTCCTGCTATTTTTGGGAAAACGCTCCTTAGAATGTGGTGCGGGGTAGACATAGGGGGCGATGGTGGGTGGTACTGGCCAATCGAAGGGCAGCATGCCAGACTAGCCCTTCCATCCCATAATAATTCACTGCGATAAACAACGAAATTGAGCGTTTGTGTCTATGAAAAGAATCCTTGAAGGCTTCTTCAACGAAACCTACAGTTTCATTGTGGTAAGGTCTGTGCCAAATCTTACGACAGAGGAATGAGGAATTTGAAGTGACTGGCATAGTTAGTGTGCATGTGATATTATTATGGGGGACTGCGGAAACTTTTTTCAATGCACACGCTGTTGTTGTATGTTCCTTTAAAACTTCAGTATACTCGTGTGCATGCAGAAAACTACTTTATGCCCGTTACACATGTGGAACTACATGCAATTCAAGTTTGTAGATATCCTGCTCGATATCGATGTGCTAAAAGCTTCAAAAATATGCATTGAGCACCTTAGCAAATTACTATCTTAGGTCTATCTAAATTTCATCGGCGCTTACGCTGCGGACACTATGCAGAGAATGGGTATCAGCAAACCGTCAAGGGGGTAAGCAGTGAGCTAGGGAGTTTACACTGGGCGGCTCTACAAAACCGCAGACATTACAATGATCTTAAGGAGTAAAAACTACAGAAACACCTCGTGCAAGCTGCAGGTCTCCAAGCGGTAAATAACTGGTATCCCTAGTCTGCGGATAACACCGCAATGGGTCACGCGGCTGCAACATCGGGGCTCCACAATCTCGCGATGCACCAATTCCCGCCGTCCGAGTTCTCTCCCAACAGGCAGTATTGAGCAAATACTGAAGGCACACTGTTCCTTCTAGATCGACACGCAGGGTTTTCATACCCCTGTCATGCCCACGCTTGGTCAGCAATCTAGTCCGGCTCGAAAACGGGTCGGTATCAATCTTACGTTCGTTCTTGCACGGAAATTTTACCACTTCAGGTCACGAATTTTTCCATGCCGTTTAGATTAAACGCCTTGTTCAGCTGCAGGCGGCAATATTCGGTGCCCCTGCCATTTGATCTTCTGGCCCAACAGCTCATGCTCTGAGGTATCTGGCCCTCCGATTTTGTCTGCTGCTAGCCCTGTAAGTGACTAGGGAGACGTCCTTACCCAAAATCCAGTAGAGTGCATTCGTGGCACAGGTTTTTGTGGCCTGTTCCTCCTACCTTATCGTACTGAAAATAGGCGACAATGCTTCTTACATGCCATGTTTGACGACGGCTTTGTTTATGTGTCTCGGCCAAATTCTGTAAAGAGAGATAGCGAAAGATAAAATAAACAAGGAATCCACTGGAGACTTAAGGAATAGGCATATCGATTCAAGGATCTACAGCGCCTTCAACGGTCCACAGAATTTGAAATGTCACTGCAAGAGCGCGTCCTGGTTCACATTTGCTGTTTGATGCATCAAGAACCTTTGTCGTACGCCTCCTATCTACTCGCCAGGCCTGGAGGTGGGCTAAAGACACAGTTGGACTCTTATGGATATGCTTCGAAAACAGCAGTGCGTTCCACGCCTTCATGTTCTATCAACATGAACATAGAAGCCTTGTGCCCGTAGTTCGATTCATGGAGCACAGCTGACGAATCGATTCCAGAGTCACGATCCCTGCATTCCCATGTCCAGGTAATTTCCGTCTCAGGCATACTGTGGAGAGACTTATTGCCGGAAAATTTTTGACAGGAGCTTGCCACTCCGCCCAGCTCTAAGTAACCAGTTTGCTGCAAATTGCTAAGAATAAACACGATGTAAGGATTCTTGCAAGCATTGAGGATAGAACAAGCCAGTTTCCCACTCATTTGAGGCGGTCTTCCTTCAGGGGAGCAACTGTGGAAGTCGCGCAAGCTCAAAGGATTTTGGGTACAACTAAGAATGGAGATTTCCACTTACTGGATCACTTGCACACAGGACAGAAGCCAGGCTATGCTCTTCCGCATCAGGTTTACGTTCTTCAAATAACACGTAACAAAAGGATGCACTCACCACGGATAACTGAGTATGCTTTCAGAAAGTTATTGTAGAAAGTGATTGCTAGCATCTAGGCGTTTTTGTAGCCTACCTTTCTAATTGAGGACTATTCACATCCTGGTTTTTCATCCAAAATTTTATTTTAAACACAAATACATATGTTAAGAATATCTAGACATTGAAATGAACCATCATATTCCTCCCGCATGTAAAACGCACGCAGGATAGATCCCACGGCATGAGCAAGATAAAGAGCATGAACAAGAAAGTTCATTTAGTGTTTCACAGCCACATCGAAGAGCCACGCGTAGTTCACAAAAGAAACTGACGATACTGCCGAAAAGCTGTGATGAAATAAGGTCACTTTGGGGACTGCGCCGAAGCATCAGGTTCCAAAACATTATATACATTTGAAGCTGTCATAAGATACGATAATTGTCTACATACAAGCTTCCCACTGGGCAGTTCTGGTATTTCAGTGGGCCAGTCCCGTCAGCCCCAAGTCAAGAGGGACCAACAGAGCGCACACCGCACACTAGGGTAATTTCTCGAGCGCAGCCCTGTACTGCGTTTAAAATTATGGGCGTTTAAAATTTAGAAGATAAATATGAATTGGACTACTCGTGAGCGTGATTGTTTGCATTGGTCTGCACCGACTGGGGCTTCTCACAATACTACGTGCTTAACGTGGTACTGCCAAAGGCTCACTTATGCTGGGTGCTGAAGTCCTCAAGCGATTGTTTACTAGCATCCTGAGGTTTATAGGCTAATCAGAGTCCAATTCAAAGGCCTTGTCACTTAGTGGGATACACAGAAATTGCAGCAACAGCTCGTCGCAGTTGCTGCGCTTGCCTATGAGCCATGGCTTTTCTCCTTTTCACTCCCCTTGTGGAGTAGTCTTGCCCCACAACATTATGTAACCCGGAGATCTCGGTTTCCTTCTCCTTTAGCACTAGCCGCCCCACAGAGAGAACGCTGCTGCGTATATATCTAGAGGCAAGATGCTCTTGTCCAGAAGCGCCGCCACAATCCGGAGCTGTGCCTGTGTGCGTCCACGACTTCCCTTTGCTTTAGCTCATTCAAACGTACGACAACCGCCAGAGCTGCAGCAGCAGCAGCATCTGCGAGTGTTCCAAAGCCCTTGGCAACATATCGCTAGGGGGAACAGGGCTGTCGCCTGCAGCGTCCTAGACCAGACTAGGGGGTATGGTCAGAGGCTGTCCTGTGACCCATGTTCCCTGCGACCCGGTACGCATATGGCCCTAAGTGGTTCGTACCGTCATATCACATTTCACCCTCAGAGAAAAGTCGTTGGACATCGCCTCGTAAGTACACGTAGACCCGATGTGGTAATTCCTTCCATGCCACCCATCTCACACTGTTTCATGATCAAGGCACTTCGCATTTCTCTTCTAACTTTTGCAATGCAGCCGCTCAGGACTGTAGCCTGATCAGTCTGATGGGGTCTTCGCCACCTCGTTTCCCCTAGGCGCTCTAAGGCATAAGAAGTGCTGTGTTATTCATCACAGGAAATCATTGCGGGAAAGCACAGAAGGCGCCGGCTTCTGCCACCGAAGGTCCCGCTGCACCCGTCCGCTGCAGCAGCAGCGGTAGCAGCGGAACGCGCAGCTCCCGGTGTGATAACTCCGGCTGCTCCCCAACAAGATCTTACTTTGTTTGAAGCCTATAAAGATCTGCAGCTACGGTGGAAGCGAACAACAAGGTCTGTAAATGCAGCCGTGTATCGTAACGGAGCCATTAATTTTTGTTGCAGACCTTTCGACTAAGTCCCTATCATTCAGTGAGTTTTGGCCTAATGGTTGCTTTCTTGGATCAGGCAGTCTCGTAAAAAATTCAGTATCGCGAGAAAATGGAGACAGCGTTTGGCGTGCCGGCCACAGCCCGAACCTAAGTGGCTCCTTTTCCTCCACCCACAGATGGGCAAAGGGGCCACTGAAGGGCCTCGGGACCAGAAAATCGGCCGACGTCGGGCCGCCGTGCCTCAACAGCCAGATTCAGAACACCCTACACAGACGCATGAGCAGGCAAGAGAACACAGTGGCTTGCAACAAGGAAACCAAATCGAAGACGGCCAAGAGGAAAAAGAGCAACGCCCTGTAGGGCAGCAACAGGTGATAGCTCCAGCAGAAAACCTTGGAGCATTCCAGCGCTTCCAGGGGACTCACAGCGAGCGACCGTCTTTTCGCCTCTCGTACGACCCCAAGGAAATATTCTGTGTCTTCAAGAGCAGCGCTTCCGCGCAGCACAAGGCAAGACATACTGCACAGCTGAACCAGTTGTGGAAGTGCAGCAGTGGTAGGGCGACCAAATCTGGGACCCCACTACTCGAGCATATTCGTTTAATGCATACATTTTCCCAGCAGCGCGTCCGGACAGGCGAACACTGGGCCCAAAACAGATTTTTGAATTTCGTCTGCAGGTGACAGTGGGAGATCTCGTGCAAACTGAGAAACTGCATAGAAAACAGGCCGGTGCGTGAGACGACAATTCTGTCGAAACCCTGTGCACTGAGGCTACTGCCACTGCTAGTTGCATATGTGCGCCCCGCAAGGCTCGCGGCGATGCGATTTGTCGGTGGCTGCAGGCGACAAGGTTGTGTTTGGAACGGTTCTGATCGCCGGTACACGCGAGTGGACTGTACTCGGCAAGCCCACGTACGCAGTTAGCCCCTACCGCTGCATTAAGTATTAATAGGCACTTGCATCCGACAGCGACTCCACACGATTGGGAACCACAGACAGCGTTGAACTCTCGTAGGGCCCTCCAAGAGGGCTGCAAAAATTGCAAGATGCGCGCATTGCAGGCTGTGTTCGGGTTGATGCTAATGAAATTTTTATTCAACAAAATGTCCATGGCGTTGCAGGGTTCCGTTTGTGCGCGTGAAGGGGGTTATCGAGCAACAGGTTTGTCCATGCGTTTTCGCGGTTTTCACACACGGACTCTTTGGCTGCGGGTAACCGACGGCCGAAGACACAGAACTGTTGGGTGTTGGGTTCAGACTCTATGTGGGGAGACCCTAAGTTTCCGGTACAAGAAAACGAGGAGGTCGTCTCGCTTTCTCAGGCAGGCCGAGCCCTACTGGGCGGGAACTGGGGAAATAGGACGAAATCCGTGTTGGGACCAGACAGCGCACAATGGCCACTACTTAAACTTAGTACCGATAATTTGCAGTGGGCAGTCAGCAAGGCTCCGATGATGGTAGCTTCGTGTTTCCAGCAAACGAACCACCTTATGTTGCGTCCTTCGATTAATATCAGGCCTTCTGCAGCAGACGAATGGCAGCATGCAAATTTGCAGAAGAAAGCCCCCTTTTGTGGCAACTGTAGTTACTTTCTCTATGTAGAGTTGTATCTGCGTGATCAGGATTCGCCACTGGGTGACTATGATTAGAATAGAGGAGATCGAAGTCGATGTGCAAATGAAGGTCGGCCCTTGACTTCCCCCACTGCCCCTCTTCTCCCACATATCTACCTAAACTTATGTTGTTACACTGCGGGTCAACAGTCGCCCAGCTCTCAGCCAAAGTGTCTCAGTGCTGGAACGCGGTGGTGAACTAGCTGATTTTACGAAGTGCCTGTGTGTTTGCACTGTGCACCTGCCACTGCCACAGGAAGACCCCCCAATTCAACGTCCCAAACGTTTGTTGGATCTTTGGGCCAACCGCTGGCTCTACCCTGAGGAACTAGAGGGTGCGCAAAATGTCAAATAGACAGAAACAGGCCCTGCAGACGTCGCCGACAGCCGTGACCCTAATTGGTGACAATTCCCAACAAGAAAGCATCATGTGCTGTTGAGTCTTTTCGGTGATGCAGGCATTAGAACTGACGCCAATGGAAGACCTCTAGTAGAGGGTGAGAAAACTTATAAAATTGTTCTTTCATCAACAGCTGTAGCTGCAGAAGCGACAGAACCAGGCCACAGAAGCAGGGGATACGTGCGTGTTTGCGGTGCTGCGTTCAGCTATTTACAATGGCGAAGAGCACCAGCAGGGCACATATCACCGAAGAGGCTTGGCAGCTTGTTACAGGTTTGTTTTTTGTTCCCGCTGGCACTGCCACTGCTACGGTCGCTACTACTGGCAGTGTAGCGGTTACTCATTAGGAATATATCTGGAATGTATCTGTCGTGGACCTTATAAAATTTGCTTACAGGTGGTTGCCCGACCCAAAAGCAACGCACTGGAAACGCTGAACCGCCTCTTTCAAGAAGTTGACTTGAATGTGCAACTCTGAGTTAGCCAGTTTGCGAAACCAGACCGTTAGCAAATAAAAACATGTGAGATATGGCATGAACAACAAAGGCGCGCAGAACAGACAGGTCAAGCGACTGACACATTTCTCTACGTTTGGTCCTGCGCGTGTCTCTGACTGTTTCCCTCTCCTGCTACGCGTCAAGGCCGACGAACGGCTGGAGAAGCTCCATGATAGCCGCAAAGGCTCCAAAGCCTACGCTGCCAACAGCCATTGCCCGGGGGCCTCCTGGAAAAGCGCAGCAAAAAGCGAGCCTCGGTATCTCAGTATGATTCGCTGTACAGTAGGCGACAAATATTTAGTCCCGCCGTTACCAGTTCAATGAAGAAGCTATATTCGCATTATAGAAATAGGGAGACAATGCAGACTAAGTGAAACACCGACTGCCTGTTTAGCAACATCTCAGGCAATAGCAGTATGATTCGCTGTACAGTAGGCGACAAATATTTAGTCCCGCCGTTACCAGTTCAATGAAGAAGCTATATTCGCATTATAGAAATAGGGAGACAATGCAGACTAAGTGAAACACCGACTGCCTGTTTAGCAACATCTCAGGCAATAGCACT
The DNA here is from genome assembly GCF_000499545.2 of Eimeria tenella. Taxonomy (NCBI): domain Eukaryota; phylum Apicomplexa; class Conoidasida; order Eucoccidiorida; family Eimeriidae; genus Eimeria; species Eimeria tenella. Next base: position 119,696 of record NW_013543412.1, read on the forward strand.
TCCAAGGGGAGCGAAAACTGCTAATGTAGACTAAATCCTCTTGGAAAAGTGTCGCAAGAGAGGCAACAGGCATACAAATGCCCGCGGCAAGATGGAGCAAGAAAAACGCGACATATACGCAGGTCATTTAGTGGCTGGAGCCTTCTACATGAGCGAAGCATGGGGGAACCCAAAAACCCAAGGAGTTTCGATATTTGCCTTTGATTGCTAAGATAGCGCCTGTCAAGCAGCCTCCGTAAACGGCTCCCCGAAGGTCGTGCGTTGCTCGTGCCTGGGAGAAAAATATAAGGGGAAGATACAGCCTAGCGAAACCTCATGGAGGAGGAACTAGGGGGAGCACTGCCGCGCACTGCAACGAGAGGACAAACTGAATGGAGGCAAGAGAAAGAATGTGTATTTGCAGGGAATGCATTCAAGCGGGATGAGTATCCTGCGGTAGGGATCTACGGTGGGGGCGACTGCGGCCAACTCAGCAGTATTCCTTCAGATACACGAAGACAAACTCTAAAGACCGCAACCGGTTCTTGTGACTGGGGGGTTAAGGTATACCTCACCCTATCAATGATGCATTCCGAAAAGGAATATAAGCCTCCGATCTTTGCGAAGTTTTTTGCGGTAGACGCCACTTCGGGCACAAATGTTTTGTACTGTTCCCTCAGCTGGGCCCTGAGCCCCAATGTGGTATTCACATCAACGGGCTTCATTGTGAAGAGAAATGCACCCAAGAGAATCCCTGCAACCAAGCTCACAAACGGGATTTGACTTGTGGCCACTAGACGCGCGTCAGGACATGCGGAGGACTGGAGAAGTGGTGTAGCCGTTTCAGAAAGCATTACAACAAAAGCAAGACCAAACGAATAGGAGGTGGAAAGTACGCTGAGAATGCCTAGTCTGCCACGCTGATTTTTTCGTACTTCTCTAGCGTATTAAGCTGGTGCTGTTCAATGGATTTTCCCCGCAAGCTGGACAAGGGTCGAACACAGTTTGATAATGTGAGTAAGTGGGTAACCTACCCACAAGGCCGCCTCCTACTCCCATTGTGGCTGCTCTGACAAGACAACCATCGTTAAAGAAACTCTCAACCGCTCTCTGGGCTCTGAGCTGCTGGATGATCTCTGCGCGTTCCCTGCTGTCCTCTTCCCCCTTCATCTCGAAAAGAGATAAGTTACGGTATTGCGGGGAAAGAAATACAGACATGGGGTGGTTGTACATTGTATTTGACAGGAAGCCGCCGCCAGATGAAGTGGAATTCGTACCAAGGGACCCAAGGTGATCATTGCTCACTCCCGATGTCTCCGGCATCAGCAGTGGCTTCCTTTTCTGTTGGATAAAGCACTCGTTTGTCTACCCACACCTTGGTAGTCAATCTTCTGAAATTAAAGTAGATTAATGTTAGGGCATAGAGGCACCAAGGGCCCTTGGGCCAGACGCAGCAGACTGTGTTCTAACAGGGAAACGGCCCGTATGGCAGTACCATGTTACACTTACGCTGTAAAAAATACTTGCTTAATTTCTATAGAGCGTCACTGCTTTGCATGGCTGAAGACTGCATGCTAGCCCTTCAGAACAGCTGCTGTTCAGTCCGTAGGGGGGCCCCAGGGACTCATCCTGGACGAAGACTTCTGTGGAACCGCAGCTCCATCTATTCGTCAGTACATTATCATGTGAATTCTTTTCTGAGGCGCTATTATGCTCTGCGTAAACTGTGCATAATTGTGCCTGCTGCTGCAAAGTACAGGCAAAGCACAAGCAATTGCAGTATCTACCAGCCATAGCAGGAGAACCAAGAACGACGCAATCGAAAGGTGCGGGAGACCACAGTTAGGAATAAATAGTAACCCAAAGCAATGTGGAGTGTAGTCGGCCCACTAACAAACAACTGAATGTGGCACTTGTCGATGGCCGACAGCACAACAACCACAGCACGAGATGCTGTTCCTGAAGTTGATCACTCCCTTAGCTGGTGGCAGGAGCGGCAGCTGCCTTTCTTGGCAGCTACGGAGAACTCAGGTGTTGTCCTGGTAGTCGGTGGTTCTGACGGCTCGGCTGCGCTTCGCTGCTCCGTTATCCTACCGCTCCTCCTCTTACAGCACGACTGGGCTCCTCAGCGAGTACACCGGCACCAGCCCCAGACACATATATTAGTTGCCCTGGAGACAAGAACTGCAGCAGAATCAGCCGCAGCAGCTGCCAGGGAGTGGGGTGGAGGGCGTTATGCATCAAGTATTAGTACACATAAAAGCACCATCAGCAGCAGTACCCAAAACAGCAGCTCTCCTCCCCGCGTCGTGTATCTTACAACTAGGCAGTTGCTGCAGCGGATTCTACAACAGCCGTTGCTATCGAATTGCTGCGTTGTTGCGCTTGAAGTGTCTTTACAACACGGCTTTAGCACCGAACTACTTCTTCCACTACTGCGCAAAGTGAGACGAAAGAAACCTGCGCTGAGGGTGCTGCTACTGCTACCTCCCGCAGCAGTACAGCCGCAATGGACACTGCAGCTGGCCCAATTTTTCGCTTGCAACGAAGACGCAGCAAGGCCAGATGCTGCAATTATTCCGTACAGCTCGGTAAAAGCCCTTGAGGCTGCAGCGCAACAACAGCAGGATTTCCAGCTGCGCTTCTTCACACCGAAAAGCAGCCGATGGGATGTTAAGCAAAAAGAGCCGAAGGCGAGGCCTCAGCAGCAACAGAAGCGGGAGCCCTCAATATCCAGTTCAGACGCTGGGAAGCAGGCAGCAGCAGAACCCTTTACACAGGCTTCAGGCGATGCCGAGTCTTTGGAATGCAGCAGCAGAAACAGTAGAACAAGAAGCAGCAGCGTTTCGTGCGTCTCGTCAGATGAAGTGGTGGTCTTGGGAGTCACCGCAGGGCAGCCGCGCACCGCTCGTGGGAGACCCGCGAAACGGAAGAAGGCCAAAAGCAAAGACAAGAAGCTGCAACAGCGTTTGCGGAAAATCCAGAAAAAGCTTAAGAAGATGAATAGCAGCAGTAACGGCGCCAAGAGCAGCAGGAGCAGAGCAAATGTCAATATCAGTGGGTTTTCACGGGAACAAGCAGCTTGTATCGAGCGAACAGACACGCAGGCCGACGCAGAGCCGCCTAAGCGATTCCTATATAATACCTCGCACGCGACAGAACCACTTTTCGACAGAAACAGCGACGATGAAGCATCATTAGCAGCAACAGCAAGACCCGCTACAGAGCTGGAAACACAAGGAGGAACAACATCTGCGCCCCCACAAGAAGAGCCACCAAAATCTCGCGAGGGTTTAAGCGGCAGTAGAGCAGAGGGTCCGCTGTTGTATGCCAGCCTTCACGAGGAGTCCTCCATTTCTAAAGGAAATTTTTCTTCAGTTTCAATAATATCTGTCACACCACCAACAAAACGCGTAGCTGTTCGCTATCTTAAGAATGCCACCCCCAACTTCGTTGGAGCTGCTGCTGCTGTAGGTGAGCAGCAGCCGCCTGTACAGCCACATGCTTCTTCTACTACTTTTAATTTCTTTTTCTGTAGTCCTTAATATCTGGCTTTTCGTCCGCTTGTGGTACGGACAACAGTGTGGCCTCTGTTTTCTTCAAGAATCGCAAGCGCAGCAAACCAATGATATATTTTCCTGCGGTTTTACCTACTGTGCATGATTTTTGCTGCAGTCTCATTGCTAGTGACTGCTTCTCCAGAGGCACAAGGAGGGGTTTCGCATTGTGGCTCAATATTTGTGTTCGTACCGTCTCAAGAGGATGTCACTGAACTTGCAGAAAAGCTTCAGCACTGCTTACAGGAGGTATTGAAACAGCAGCAACAGCAACAACCGCATTTGCAGAATCCACCGGTGGAGGTCGTTTGTTTGGCTCCAGGTATGCCCGAATATTCTTTCGAAGCGGATTCTGCATTTGCAGTCGTTCAGTGTGTACTCTTGCGTGGGCCAAGAGTTTTCATTCTTTGCGTCTCCCTCTCCCTTCAGTATTTCGCCCCCCGTTTTATCGTCCACAGGTCTTCTGTGTACTAAAACGGATGTAAGCATATTTTCAATATATTTCAATTTTTGTACTTCGGTGCGTATGTGGGTATTTATGCTTTCCACAGATTTAAGCCCCTCCCTGGCGCCCCCCTCCTCCGCCCTCCGCATTTTCATATCCCCTTCTCTTTTCCCTCCTTGTGTGTCGCCCGCCGTTATGCCCATTAGATTTGTCGTAGACTGCATGTACACTCGAAGATCTGTCTTCGATCCATTTCTTCGTCTGCATCGATTCTGCAATGTTCCCATCAGTGGGGCGCTTGCTGACCTGCGGGCATCCTTGGCAGGACGATATGCGGACGGAGGCTGCTGTTACCGGCTCTGCACTGCGAGTGCATTCGCAGCTACTTGTGCGCGAGGTGCTGCCGCATTTGCTGCTGCCGCTGCAACTATCCACAGGGAGGCCTATGGAGAGTTACCAGCGTCGGCCCTGGAAGACATTGCTCCGCTGCTACTACAGCTCAAGGCGCTGGGTGTACATTCTCTGCACCGGCTGCCGTTGTTGCAGCCACCACCCGCTGCTGCTGTTGCTGCTGCTGCTGAACACCTACTGCAGCTTCAGGCGGTAGATGACGGGGGCCGTATAACTAAGCCACTCGGATGCATGATTGCACAGGGCTTACTTTCCCCGGAGCTCACTCGCCTTCTCGTTATCTCTACAGAGCAGGTGTGGCTCTGCCCTGTGGGTGTATGCACAGCTAGGCCCTTCAGCAACAGTGCAAGCAGAGGCCTGGCGTAACAAGCCAGCATCACCACTTCCTACGGTTGTTTTTTTCAGGCGTTTGGATGTTCCGTAGAAGCTGCAGCGGTCTGTGCTCTTCTCGGCGGGCCTCCTGTGTGGCAGCGCCCTGCTTTAGAGAATTGTGGCATGTCTCTAAAGGATCCTTTGGTTGGACAAAACCGTCGGAATGCATCTGCAGCACGGCAGCGGCTTGCGCTGTCTCGCGCGTTGCTTGGAAGTATCGAGGGAGACGCAGTGACAGCCTTGAATGTCTTTAACCAGTACTATGATATAGAAAGCGAACAGGGAGCTGAAGAAGCCTCCAGATGGGCGGAGAAGCACCTTGTTGATGAGCAAGTGATGTGGCGTGCATCAAAGATGCGGAGGGTGATCCTGAATTGGATGCAAAAATCTGGGCTGCCCTTAGTGAGTAACCTGCCGTTCAATTGAAGCGGCCCATTCTTGTTCCAGTAGTCAGACAAGCTAGAGAATGCAGAATCATAGGCGCTACGTGGTGAGTCAGGGCACCACCAGTTGAAGCTGAAACTGCTTCCATGGAAGGTATGCGTAGTGCGGTGTAGCACGCTTGTTCAGTTGCACGGTGGTGTGTGGTGAATGCAGGTGACTTGCAAAGGGGACTGCAAGCCGCTCCTTCGTGCACTGGCGGCAGCATTTTGCCTAAATGTGGCAAAGAAAACACACGACCAGATATACAGGCTGTTCAGACTGTAAGGTTATACATAGTTTATGTACAACTTGGACTTGACTATCCGCGCTCTTACCCTTCTCTAACAATCTTACCGAACAATCGCATGGCGCGCAGGTCCTCAAGATGTGTGCCCATAATGAAACGTCCACGCTGGCGAGGTGCATAGAGCGCATGAGACGTGTAAGCATGCACAACGCCCAGCGCTCTGTGCGTGCGGCACTCTTCAGCCCTGGGTCAGCAAGCTCGCCTCCGTTCGTCATACACCCCTCCTCTGTGCTATCAAACTGCGCGCCTCCATTTGTTGTATATGGGCAGGTGAGCCTCACAAGGTTTCCGTAGAAAGATATTTCCTTATTGCAAATTCATATGTAGGTAAACGGTGTTTCCGTGACGCAGCTAATCCTCCTTCTCCTGCGAGTCGGTTCCTTAGGCTTTCGTGCGGGATGGCTGCGTTTACATGCAGCAAGTAACAGCAATCGATCCACAGTGAGCCTTGCGACACTTTTCTCAACTATACATTTGAGTAGTAGTTTCTTGTGTGCGTAGCTTCGCCTGTTGTGGGTTTCCGGGGCGATCTAGTGCCTGGGTACTCATAAACGTAGCTTCGAATTTCTTCGTGAAAGGTTTGTCATTTTGTGTCTTGGACGTTGCAGATGGCTGCCTGAAGTTGCTCCTCATCTTTTCACGATGAACTCCGCAGAATTCCACACATAGTCATATCAGAGAACAGTAACATCTTTGCAGTGTTTGTGGATTTATTTCCGCACGAGCAAACTCGTATTTCGGCCGGGTTCACGCTTTCCCCATAAAGTTCTCGTGCTGGGCCATGTCTCGTACAACTGAGAAGGAAATTACCGTTATTAAACTTTCTTAGTACCTTGCATCTGACCTTTAAAAGTCTACTGAATGCGATTTCCGTAGACACATCGGAGGGTGGAAGGAAGCAAGACGCCCATTACTTGCGGCTATTCGTGAGTATATGTAGCTTAGATACACTGAATGTCCAACTAGCAGGAACTCGCCGAGTCAAAATGCACGACTGAAATATTGATTTGAGTTGTCACTGAGGGGCAAGCTAGCTGCCACGTGGTCAAGTGAAGCAATGCCTGTGAAGGACTACATGTGATTTAAGCATTGCTGTGATTCACAGCCGGAGGTTGTCACTTGGGAATTATTAGATTGTTGTGCTGCATATACCGGTGTCTGCTTGCCGCGTACCCTTGGCCAGCAGAGTTTTTCGAGGATACAACGGCCCCTGAGTAGCACATTGCATTTACAACAGAGCCTCAGGAAACGATCGCGAGAACACAGAATAAAGATGAATGATCAACCCTAAGTTTGCAAATGTGCTTACAGGCTTCGACAAGAGTGGCTGGATGGACATGGTTGCCTGTTGGCAGGGGTTTCAGCACATCGAGCATGGCGATGTGACTGTGCGCACACATCGCTGCTATCTGTGACAGGGCACTCTAAGGCTTCAGCATGCCTTTAAGGACATATTAATGTTAACATTATTCAAGCAACTCAAAGTAGTTTAGTAGATTACGCGGTGAAGAGCCCGTGCGCTGCACGAAACTGTACCTTGCGTACACGAGTCTCTACAGAGTTGATCTAGAGTCGGCAGCAGACTCCGCAGTGGAAGAGCTCACTGCAAGTGGTCACTGTAAGCTAATATTACCGTAAATAGAATATTAAAGAAGTAGAAGTTTTTCAGTTTGGTGTAGGCTATTATGCTGCTGGTCCGCTGAGCCCACAAATTTTTCAAGAGACATTTTCTCCAGTTGCTAGCGATGGTTCTGTCAGAGACCACCGATTCCCTTCAGCTCGCTGCATTATTTTGCAGGAGCTCTTACATAATCAGAGTCAATAAATTCGGCTAAATTCGAATTGTTTATGTCCTGCTTTTGATATCTACTTTTGAACTTGTCTCAAGTTGCTGGGGGAAGCGCTCAAAGGCTGAGGTGACCACCAAGCCGTAAATAGAAGACAACAGCGGTCAAACAGCTGTCACCGGAAGCTGTCATCAGGGCTTCTTGGATAATTCTATGTACGAATGAGTGCTGGGCTTGCGTATATCTCTGGAGTTTATCGTCTTTCTGCATTTCACCGCTGAAGTTACGATGGACTCTGCAGATGGCGTTGCATGGCAAGTGTTCCCCAGAATAGCCTATGAGCTTACAACAGGAATACGGTGCTCCGAGCTACCATGTAAGGTAAATCTTTATGCGCTTGTCCCGGAGGAGGTACGACTAGGGACCACTGGACCGATGAGTTCTTTCCTAGAAGACGAGAGCTATTCATTGTGGAGGTGGTTTTATAACTGCGCCGCCAAAAATATTCTGATCCGCAGAAAAGAGAAACCTCTGTCGCTCAGAATTTGCCCTTCCCCTACATCCTCAACAGAAATCCCCAAGTACTCAGGAATGGCAACGTGTTGCTCGATGCACCACATAAACCACGTACAGGGGTCACTGGAACTTACTCAGAACACATGTGAGATTGAGCTTGAGGCGTCATATGCCTTCCGGGAGTGGCTTGTTCGAGAGACAGGCCATTCAAACTTTCAAGCAGACTGCCTTGAGCGAGAGGCAAAAGTTGCCGACAAGTATATACAAGCGATTCAAGAAAGACTCAAGAAAGTAAAGATGGCTCGATCCGTTTACAACATGGACCGACAGGATTTCTCTGCGTTTATCCCTGAAGATGCTATCGCGTCTAGTGTTATAACCCGCGTGGAAAGTGAACTGCAGGCGTTGGACATTCAGGAACTGCTGACGCCTTATCCCGTTACGCCACCTCTCACAACGGAAGGTGCAGAACCTCAAGCAAAAGAACAAGCAGCAAGCCGGCCCCCACACAGTGAGCGCGAGCTGGAAAAAGTGCACCCCGAAAGAATCGAATTTTTAACTTTCATATTTGAGTCATGTCTGTTCGCGGCGAACCGCGAAGCTTGCAAACTTGATAGTAACAATGTGCAAAAGGAGGGGATTCCAAGTTGGCACACACCCGCCATTCGTCGCCCTGAAGCGGTTGACAAACCACGACACAACTTGTCTCTGTTCCTCAGTTTCTGTGGACTTGTCCACCCTCTGCAAAAGGGCACGGTAATGCCAGACTGCCTCAAAAGAAGAGAAGTGCGTCGAAGCCGTCAAGCACCTAGAGAGAAGAGAGAAACTGAAGCGAGAGACGAGCTACGGAAAGCTAGAGCACAGGAAAAATCGAAGATAAAAGAACCCTCCAGCGTCTCCCCCAAAGTGGAAAATTAGCTAACAAGTACTCCAAGGAATGTAGAGGTTTTAAGATAGAACACAACCGCCGCCATCAGCCCCCATAGGGAGGATTGCCTTGAGGAGCAAAGGAAACCACTCCTGAGATAACTGGGCAGCAGCAGCACACCCAAAGACGGAGGGAATTTTTTTGCTCACTGATGCAGTGCACTTGAAGGCGTTCTACACTGCTCGACTGAGTCGAGGCCATCGTGGTCCGAATTTCTCCGTCTCTTTTGTAGCACATGCAACTTTTAACGTTTCCGAATAAATTACATAAAATTCCAAACTAAATGGGAAATGCAGCATGTGAAGCTGACTAGTCGTAGTTTTGCGGGATTGATGCAAAGCAGCAAGTTACTATCTATTTCCAACTTGAGATTACAACACTGCTAGAGAAATCGAAATGAGAAAACCGTCAGTGTTATGTCACGACCAAAGCTACGCCGTAGCACCAAGTGAAGGCGACCGCCTTTTAAGCATATACCATACAGCAGCGTAGTCTGTACAAGCCACCTTTCACGCAGAATGTAAATGCTGCAGCAGCGTACGGTTCTCGCGCACGGAGCCTCCCTAGGAAGCTGATCTGCTGATTTCAGCTTCCACTGTGCAAAGACCAGATTAGGGACGTACTGGCACTATTATCCACTTCCAAATGACTCGTTGGTATCTAAATACAACTTTCGAATGCGTGCAGACAGGCAGAACGGGCAGAAGTATGCGCTGTTTGTCACGCAACGCTCGAGGAATCTGAGCTACTGCGCATGATAACTCCAGCTTGTGTGGCTGGCGTGACTTCAATCTGCAGAGATAAACACAAAAGTACTTACAGCATTGGCCTATCAGGACCTGCGAGCTATAAGGGCCGTCTACACCATTACCTAAATCTGCAACCCCTGGCGCCTAAACGGCATTACTGGTACTACGGTACCATCTGCCCGTCTGAATCGAGCTCCAAGTGTTTCTGCTGGACAGTGACCCAGTCTACCTTGTATCGGACACGTCGAGAAGAAATCAATCCCCATGAATTGTCAAATGAGAGGATTAAGGTGCCCTCCTGTTCCGCCGTGACGACACCACTGACTCGCCTATGGCGCACAAGCCTTGAATGAAAATGCAATTGAGTAGAAGCTGGTGTCTTGCATTCCTTGTATGTTTTCTATCAAACTCACGCGTTCACCATGCACAACACCTATATGCATCATACAGGGCTGGTGATGAAGCTCGGTATACAGGCTCACTTGCGAGCAGGGTACTTGCGATGCTCCTCGAGAATGCTCTCGCTCCCTGACTGTACGGCGCAGACTCACAAAATCTGAGCTACTGTAATTCAGCATGCAGGTTCAGGCCAGTTGGTTGCCAGCAGTGCACGTATCGCTTATCTATTGACTCACCTGAGACCTCCAAATTGCGCTGAATCCCACATCAAAGTCTTCAGCAACCCATACCCACTCAACTACAGATTTTTGGGGCACCTGCAACAACCATGAGGCGCAGCAAAAATATTAAATAATTCCTCTTCCCGGTGTTACGGATTGCAAATGGGGAGACGTATCATGCAATCCGTGTCCTGCACGCCCTGGCATTATGGTTTGCTGCCATCAAACATTGACTTTGTCCCGAGTAAAACTTCCGTATGTTGAACGCACAAGCTCCACAGCTTGGTTACATCGCCTTGCCCCCACGTTCAGTATCATGCTTCCTGGACCTAAATCTGTGTCTCTGCAGCAGCAGGACATAACAACGGTCACAATAAGTCTCTGTGTGTGCCAATAGATTCACGACCCATGAATAATGGCGTGTGCTTGTGGATAATGACAAAGACGGATTCTCAATTTTGGATTCTTGATTTCGCACGTCCATCTAAGAGAGACCCAGGAGGGCATATGGCCTTACAGTGGAGGAAAGTCAGCCATTGCAGAGGTGCAAGTGCCACCCAAAGAGGGGGGAAGAGCATAACCTCCAACGTTCCGAACCAAGATATTTTCCGCATCGCTGCCTATAGGCAACACACAACAACACAGCTGCATTCTAGGCAGCTGCAATATAACACTTTGGAAGCAGTGATATCCATTCCAAGGAAGCCTAGCAGTCCGGGCTGTGACTGACTCAAGAGTTTGATCTTGTTGATGGTTCTCTCTCTTAGCCACCCGCGAATAGCCGACCAAAGAGTTGAAAAGGTCCGTGGTGCATTGATGAAATACATAGTACCGATGGATTCCGGGTAATTCTCACTCGCCGAGCTAATTGTCTTTCTAAGCAAACTGAAGAAACCAACAAAAATGGCGGGATTTGTTATCATATGTCCCCATAGAGAAAAATAAAAATGTAAATTTACGTTTTACCACAAGCTACGTCCAGGCGGAGCCTGCTGCAACGCTATTATCAAGCCTCGCACTTCAGAGCTCGCCGATTCAAAATCCGGGTGGAGAGCCCCTGCAAATCGATTATTGAAGTTATTCGAACCATTCTGTTGAACTTACGAGACAGCCTGAAGCAAGAGAACAAGCGAAGACACCGTCCATCGAAATCAACAAAAGCGTACGTAAGTAACACCTCAACTACACAAAATAACACCATGGGTCATGCAAAAGGATGAAACAAGAGCTCAACGCTAATGCAGATAATAGGTCACCCCTTATTCGAATGTCACACGAGACGCACACATCAAGCAGCATGCAGCGAAACTCCAAAATTGATGCATGCCACCGTAGGAAATCGTTCTCCGAGACCACCGAGAATAGGCCATTTACGTCTAATAGCCCTGCACACAAACACAACCAGCACGCCCAAGTTATATTCCAAGTCTTGTAAAGAAAGGGGAACAATGTGCGAGGATTGCTCTTGCGGGTTTGTCACCCTCAGCCTTCATTTAAGAAAGTCAAGCTCGCAATACCGATGCAACCTTCCCAGCTACGTGCCTAAATAAAACCCCCGTCGAGCACCTAAGTGGGCAGTTCAGATTCTTGAACACGGCAAGGTCTCTTAAGAATTTTAACTTTGGCTCGATAAAGCAGGAAAACAATCGTTCCAACCTGGCCGCTCTATCGAAATTATGTTCCCTTGTTTATCTAGGATCACTGAGTCTAACGCCTTGTCGCTGAGGGCTACAAGCAAACTGTTTCCTCCCCCTAGCGCACTAGCTGCAGCCGCTGCTGCAGCACAGATCGTAAGACTGGGGCTTTTGCCTTCGTCACGGCGTAACACAGGATTTGTGGGGAAAAATCTAGTAACTGCCGCATGATTTGGGGAGGCTTCAGGCCTCATAGGCAACAACATCGACTCCTGAAAATGCAACAGCAGGCCCAAAACAGCATGAACAGCAGTGTTTGCACCCGCAGTGGCAATGGAGCGCCAGCACGACGTTGCCTATGGGTGGCAAAGATGACCAAAGGCTCAAAGCTGGCACGGTGGACAGGTTGGAAACTACATACCACAACTGTCCTCCTGTTCTTTGAGGTAAGATTCATTTCTTCCCTCCATTTCATGTGGCGTCGATAGGCATTGCTGGCAGCTGTGACATCATAATCGAAGCCTTGGAAGTAACGCAGGAGCCGCGTGCTACCCGCTAACTCGGGCACCTCAGGATATGCATCTTCGGAATCTGGCATCTCTGCTGTTTCAGTAGGTATTGCACAGCTGTCTTCTGCAGGTCTCGATATCTGCTCCGGGACTGTTGCGGCCGCACGCGTCTCCCTGCCTTTCATAGGCCTGCTGAGGGTGCGGCTGAGGAAGGTAGATTTGGCTTCGGCTGATGCAGACGAGTCAGCTTCTCCATCTATGACGGTGCTCTCAGTCTGAATTTTCCTGCAGAACTCACTTCTGGTCACCCTAGCATTCTCCGTGAAAGCCTTGAAAGCCTCCAGCTGCTTCGCCGAAGGATTCGCAGCCAGGAAGAACTCAGGCGGTCCTTCAACCAGCCGAAAATCATTTGTGCTGGGTGCACTGCACATATGGCTCGTCAGGACTTCCGGCTCTCCAAATTTTGAGCTTTCACTGGGGTAATGGAGCTCTGGTTGCTCCGGAGGATCCAACTGCTGCACCCCGTGCATTTTCTCTCCCGCCTGCATTTTGCCCAGCTGAAGGCGTGAAAAGTACTGATAGTTCCAACCTTAAAGGCTTGACAACCACCCAGCTGCTAACTCAACGGACGCGGGCCAAGACAATGGCTTTAAAAGCCTTTGCAGCAGGACACGACGGGGCCCACAACGGGGCCGACAGCCGCCAGCTTCAAGGCAAGTTGCGGCAAAGGACAGACATAGATTGACGATATGATTAGTTCCGGATTCATGGTTCACCTGCGCACTGTCAAATTAAGCGTATTGAAATAAAGTCAAAGCGGCTGCTGGTTGGACTCGCGTCCCTGTACACTTTGCTGTGTTATCTCGAACGGCTCCCGGCTTGGTGCCGAAAATAGTGGGAAAAGCCTCCTAGAAATAGAAACAGGTCGTGGCATTTCACCTCTACACAGTCTCATTCAAGAAGAAGACCAGCCACGGCTTCAACCTCAACGAGAGGGGAACAGTTGCCTCGTTGCAGCCCGCTCTGTCTCTTAACCAGCGACTGGCTTTAACAACTTGTAGACAGGCTCGTAAAAGGCTGTGTAGTAGTGTAGAAAGGACCTCTGTCATGGGTATTCATCAGCCCTACTGCCGTTAACTGCACAACTACTCGAGCCGCAGCCCTAAACAGATCGTGGAAAAGTAAATATTGGAGCCTCTTCTTGGGAAAAAAACGCACAGTTTTAATCAAATGTGCTCATTATTAGTTCCGAATTTAAGCTGCCAGATTCAGCTTGACGAAGTGAGCTTTACTAACAAAAAACGCACGACGTACTCAGTCACATGCAGGGGCATGCGACCGTGGGCTCCTCTCATGCGAAGTACTTCTGTGGGAAAAATCGCGCCCCATCGGCAAGTATTACAATGAACAGAAAATTTTGATTCTGCGTTGCTAATTTTGCTCAAGACAGCAGCACCTGCGCAGGTTTCTGATTTAAACCCCTTGTGGATTCCACCCAACAACGCTGCGCCGTTCGCAAAGCTCAGAGATTAGGAAACCCTGACTAACTGGCAGCTACTGTGGTTAATCAGAATGTTGTTGCCTTGAAAAGTTAAGCTGCATCTGGCGCAAAATCTTGGACGTTTGTGAATGATTAGGAAAACGCTGCGGAGCAGGCAAACTGAACGATGTGAAATATTGGAAATTGAATGACTTCGATGAAAAGCCTTCCTGAAGCATAACTGCTGTTCTGCCTTAGAAGAGTGCTGGACGCGATTGACACATGGCAAAACAAATCCCAGTCATTGGAGGCTCGACACGCCATAAGCCTCAACACCTGTATTCAGCACGTGCTGGCTTCTATTTTTAACTGCTAGCTTGCATGACTAATGCAGCATTTGAGTAAGAAAAAGGGTCGGAACACCTACACAAAGGCACAATGCGACGGGTTAATGCTCTCCCGGCTATGGCCTATCAGTCTTCCGCCCTTCGTATGCTTTTAGCACGCTACTAGAGACCTAGCGTAAGGTGCACACACAATGTAGCCAGCTGCGTGGTCGTGATGGCTGTTGTATAGCCTGTTGGAGTCTTTCACGACCATATTCCACTCAGTAGCCTACGCTGATAGGTTAGGTCCACAAAGGCATGTGGGAACGAAAGCCAGTTTAGTTGATAACAGTTGCTGCGTGCCAATAATAGGGGGCGCTGAGTCCTCGAGTCAACGGGAAAGCTGTAGCCGCGAATCTTTTGAAGCTTACGACGCACCTTGCATCCGATTGGTGTGGATGCAGGTACCTCTGAATTCGGCGCTCACATTGAGCTGCTCAGTATCTCAAGTTCCACGTAGCCTCGATGTCTCAGGCAGCCGGGAGGGCGGAGTGGTTCGTTCCTTCCAATGCTGCGCTCTGCAACGTGCCAACTCGTTTTGTCCGACTTTTTGTGGCAAACGTTTCATTTTCCCTCTATGTGTTGTCCTGCCTGCCTGCTTATTCGCTTCGTGGGTGGAAGTTTCATTGCCCTTTTCAGCTGTCAGTGAAATGTTGCTAATCTGTTGTAGATACCCACAGATTCATGTCAGCTCCAGCGTACATTGCTTGATGGAAGAAGCTCAAATGCCTGTATTGTCTACCGAGGAGCTTCAAATACGCGTACTTACGTTTGAGGTGGGTAACATGGACGGTCTTGAACAAAGAAGCGACTGAAATGCCGGAAGAAATTTGAAAGGACTTGGTGGGGTTAGAGCAGAGATGGCACTTGCGATTCGGGTTTCTGAATCATTCCGTCGGCATCCTGCAGTGCAAGAAAATCCAACGAAACGATGATGTGCAGGCTTGTGGAGGGGCATCACAGACGAACGTTTGTCTTCTTCACAAAGATGAAGATGACAATAACTAAAGGCCTCTACCACTCACTCTCGTGTTTATGAGCGGGTCCACCCGTCACCACCCCCTAACTCAACGGCAGCGCCGAACAAGGGAGAAAAAGCTGTACGTTTATTTATGGGTCACACTCCTGAATTTAGTTGGAGTAGAAGGCAAATGGTGGTGGCTTTACCGCTGTTAGCAGTTGAGGGAAAGCATGCCTTCTGTCTACCGTCGCTGTTCCCATCACATTGCTGGAGTTGGAAAAGAAAGTCCCGGCAGTAAGCAAGTAGGACAGCATACATAGGAATGCGAAAAACGAAGTTGGAACTTATCCGTGGTGGGAATGCGGCGGCACTTCGGGACACGCTTCAGGCTGCCGAAGCAGAAAATAGCCGTTGAGGCGAATAGCTGACACTGTGAAGTGTACGACCGAGGCCGTCAGGAAGTGCATATATGGAAGTAACAAGAAGAAAAAGCAGACCAAAATTCCAGGAATGGCGCTTTTTTTAAGGGTGGAAATACGTGGGATGGTGCCTGGGAGGTTTTCCCAGTTAACTAAAATTGTTATATATCTGTCTGGGGATCTATGCCGTGTTGATGCAGAAATTTTTGGCTATACCTCATGCAGTGTCCGAACAAAAGCAACGCAGCTCGTGTTCATCAAGGCAAAGCGTTTGCTTAAGGTGGTTACCTGTTATAAGCGACAGTATTTGCGTCTTACTGAAGCAACGCTGGTCCAACAAGGCGCCAAATTGACCCAGTGTGAAGGTCTTCGTGGGTAAGCGCGAAAAAATTTGACTTCGAGAATGCCGCTGCTCGTGACGTCATTAGCAATAGGCCTTTCGTCAAATACGTAGCGCGGTGCATTCTAAATTGGTCTCCAGTGAACATACTACTTAATTTTTCCAGAGTGTTAATACTTCAGGGTTGTTCAACAACTCCAACAAACTCGTCTGAATTTGCCTGCAAATCAACTATTTATGGTGCCTTTACCTTAATGATTTCGGGCCGAACGGATATTCAGGCCTGTGCTCTACCCGTTTACTCCATCAGCCATACTGGTTCCAATAGAAAGGAGGCTGAAGTTTGATGAAGGGATAGCTGTGGAAGGAGGCTGAAGTTTGATGAAGGGATAGCTGTGAAAGCTCACAACAAAGAGTGAAAGGCGTTATTAAGAAGTAGACACATCGAAATATGCATCCCGGTGGAGCAATGAAAACAACTTTGACTCTTTGGAGCGGAACACCATTCACATATGCAGAAAAACTCAGGTCGCGAAGGGGCTAGGTGCAAACATTGCTTCACGAAGACCCTTTTTGTTTAGTAGTGCTACGACTTGTATCCCAGCATATGCCAGGGGAATATGGCTGACCTTGCGCGGTCACGGAACAGCAACATGCCCCGTTGCCAATTTCGGTGTGGTAAACAGAAAATCCAAAACCAAATGAAGTATGATTTCGTGTTCCAACACACTTGTGCGCCATCCATTTGCGGGCATGGTCCAGTGGCTATGACGTCTGCCTAACACGCAGAAGACCCCGGGTTCGACCCCCGGTGCCCGTAGTCTTTCGCTTCATCCCTCTGTGATGGGGCAAAATTGCAGGGCCATGCATTTGCGCGGCAATCCCTAGTGCAATCTCTGTAAAAGCCACGTGCCATGAATCGACCAGAAATAACTAACAAATGAGAAACATTCACTAAGATGCCGTGTTATACGCGGAGGCAAAAGGGACGTTAACTTTCGACCGTTGTAGCGCTTGTGCATATGTGTGTTCTCCACACTTCTAACGCCTTTGCTGTGCTGATTACTCCGTGAAAAAGTACAGGTTATTTCGTGAAAGTGGCTGTCACTTCAGGGCCGCGGGCAGTAAGTGTGCATGTTAGGTAAGAGCTAGAAGTGCGCACACAACGCAGTCGATACACATGTTTGGAAAAGTAATCTTTCTATCAACCCAACTAAATTCAGCATGATAGATGCGTATCTGGCGGCTTGTACATCGGGCGTCTGGACAGCACCTTCCCCAGGAGCCCCTTCGGCCTTGACTTAAAAATACGGTAGTTCAGAGTTGAAAGTGAAAGCAGAAAATGGAGCTCTCATCGACTAGTCTTAGTACTACGCCACATGCCTTGCGGCCTTTGCTTCCCTCAATGAATTTGCAATTCAATTCAATCTACTGTTTAAAAAAGGCCACAAACTTGCCTTAAATGCTGAAGCGCTCAACTGGATGAGGCTGCCTCGGCTTCAAATGCGTAAGATATAGCGTCCCCCCAGCGGTCCTTAGCAGTGCATGCCCCTGCATAGCCCGCTGGGTAAGTCGCACCCCGCGATGACTTTGCTGTTTGCGGGTGCTGCGAGGTAGCTCCTTTGCCATCAGCCACTTCCCAGTCATCTAGTACGCAAGGCAGAGCGCGAGAAGAAGCACCTCTGTTCTGGTGTCGATCGGAGATGCTGCCTTGGTGCGGCTGCTGCAGCTCAGTGTCCGCAGTGCTGTCAGAATTCGTGGAACCCCTAAAAAAGGCACCCAGTCCAAACGCCATTCGAGACAAAATTCCAGTAGTCGCTTGAGACCCTCTCTCGAACTCCTCAGGCGTCCAGCCCAGGCGGGCAAGTGCTTGCTCATGTTGAGCTTGACTGATCGCACGCTTCCTTCGAAACTCTTCCAGCATCTTCCGCTCTCCCGTCTGCACTATTCCATCTGCAAATACCCCCGCTAAGAATGCGTCATAGCTAAAAAGGGCAAGTCGTGCAGCTTGAGCACGCGACCGATTAACCAACAAGGTCGTCAGGCCCTGAACTACAGGGAATCCCAGATTTTCGGGTTCCCGTAGTACAAATGCAGCCAACTGCTCCAAATCTAGACAAAAGACGGTTGTTTCGGTGATACAGGTTGCCGTAGAGGGCGCTGTCACTACTCCCTCCTCCCGAACGCTCTCAAAATCATCTGAGTCTTCCTTCGGTGGTGCGCTGACCTCGTGTAGTGGCTGTTGCTTTTGCAGTTTTCGTTCGAAGCCCGTTTGCTTCCCATCCGATGCATCAGCACTAGCTACGTCAGTTGCTGCTGCAACTGCCGCTGCAGCTGCAGCTGCAGCAGCTTCCGCCACCTGTCGCGCTCCTTCTGCAGCTGCGGAAACCCCGCCCTTAACAACAGCAGCGGCTGTTGATGTCTTCATTTCCCCCCGTGAAGGAGACCTTGTCTCAAGCGTTTGGGGCGACTCCGCTGAAAGCGCAGTCGCGGCAGCTGTGCGCACTGCAGCAGCAGCAGTTGCTGCAGCTTCTGCAGCTGCAGCAACAATGCCTGTGCCGGGTGTGGCTCCCTCTGCTGCGTCAACACTGCTTTTAGACACTGCGGTCCCTACTGGGGCCGGTTCTGTGTGGGCTCTCGCTGATTGCACTTCTAGTGAGGACTGTGGTAGCTTCTCCTGTGGCCGCTGTCGTCGTCCACGGATGGAATCAGCATCCTGAGCCGCTAACTTAGCTGTTTCCTGTTCCGATGGTGCGTCCCTTCCATACGCTCCCATCGCCACATTCTTTCTTACTAAATCTCCGCCTTCAGACATGCGATTCTGCTGTGGCTGCTGCTGACTAGCGCCTGCATGTACTACCTGCTGCGTTCCTGACTCTACTGACAAGGCAGGGCCTTTTTCCTGGAGACCGTCGGGGGATTCGTCTGCGTGGCTTGCCAGCGTCTCAGGAGGTGTTGCTGCCGTGTGAGAGACTCTCTTAGCTGACTGTCTTCTCAAAGCAGCAAGATAAGAGAGAAAGGGTTCCACACCGAGGACAGCCCCTGTGTCTCCCCCTCTGTAAGTGTCCACTGTCTCTCCCCCCTGAGAGATCTCGACAGCTCCACGCGCCACAAAACACAGGGTCTCACAGTTGCTGTTTTCTTGCTGCAAGACGTAACCCTGCGGGTAAGTCTGCCAAGCGCCTAGCCTTAGTAAACGACGAAACTGTCTTGGACTCATCCCAGCGGGGAGGAAGTACCTTTGAAATAAGTCGAGTTCGTCTGAGTTGAACGACACCTCCCGGTGCTCAGTGTGAACGCGCCACAGCATCACAGTATTCAACACCAAAAACACGACATTCCACAAAGCAGCATCCGTCAGTCGGGGCCGTCTGGACCAATTATAGGAGAAGTAACATAGCCCTGCAAGCAAGTTGAATGTCCGAAGAAGCCGCATGTCAGCCATCAACGTGGCCGTTAGAGACAGAAGAGACCCAGCAGTAACCACTACATTTCCATTGCGATACATCCACTCAGAGATGGATGCGCAATAAGGAGCCAACAGACTACGTAACTGCTTGTACATCGCACGCATGCGCTGACGCAGAAAGCAGATCGAAGGAGCTCGGCGGGCAGAGGATGTGCGTGAGGAAGCCCGGCCCACTGGCACCCTCAGAGGCGCCGCTGATGCAGCGCTAGCAGGCTTTGCCTTGACTTCCTGCGGCATCTGCCCTTGTGATTTTTCGTGCAGCTGGTCTTGTGCTTTCTGCTGCACCCGTTGCTGCATGTCCTCCTGATATTCCCGGATATTTGGTGCAGTCGAATCGCCTCCACTAGCCGCGGCGAGCGCTTGCGTTTCCTCATCTTGCATCGTTGTCTTCGACTGAAAACCGTCAGAATTAGCTGCAGAATTAGCAACAGTTTCATCCACGTCAGAAGATGTGCGCCGTGTTTCTGCTTCTGGGACCTTGGGAGCCAGATCAATTGCTTGCTCATGAATTCCTGCAGTCTCAAGTTCTTGGGCAGCCGTAAGCTGCTGCTGGTGCTGCTGCTTAAGCTGCTGTTGTACTGCATCCCTTTGTAGATCCTGGCTGATGACTGAGCTTCCATGAAGCAGCTGCTTTCGCAGAGCCTGCAGTTGTTGCTGCCTAGCGTGCGCGAACTGCCTGTGGTTCACAACTGATTGTGCTTTGCTGAGAGGTCGCCATGACCTCAGTAAAATCCGAGGCGGCAGTCGTGGCCTCGGGCCTGTACGTGGCCCGCCCACAGCTCCACTTGCTGCTGCTGGAGTTGCTTCTGGAGTTGCGCGGCTACATTCTTTGCTCCGCTGTTGCCTAGCTCGGTGGAACAACGGCTTCAGTAGTCGCTTGATTGCGACGTTAAACAGGATCGGGAACTGGAAATTTATTGCCCCACCCCAAGTTACATCTGGAGAGCCAGGAGACCCTATAAGTCCTAGAAGGCTTCCTTGCCGCCGACGGCGGCCGATTCCACGGGACGCTGATTCTTGTTTAGAATCGCTCACTGCTTCCGCTGCGTTGTCTGTTGTAGCGCAATTTGCTGCTCCTTCGTCGACGGCTGCTGTTGCGTCTGATGTCTCCAGTTCCGGCAATCCTGATTTCTTCTGGGTCGGAAATGAAGCGGCAGATGTAGCAGGGTTGACACCAGAACGAATCATTCTATCCCCTTGTGTCCGCATCGCAAAGGCAGCAGCAGCAAAGCCACCGGGCGGATCTATTGAAGCAGTTTGGGGCAATACGGCTCCTAACCAAGCCGCTGTAGCCTCAAAACAGCTCCGGGCAGCCCGGCCTCTGCGCCGACCAATTACAATGTTGTTTTGCTGCTCTAACTGAAGCCTATCGTCCTTCCCAGTGGCGGAGCAGGTGCTGGTTGTGTTGCGGGCCTCCCCTGCATTGACTCGAGCTCTAACGTATCTTTTGCGCCTACCGTAAACGCAACATACCTCTTCTGAAGCTTGTGAGGGAATGTCGCTGGGAAAATTTTCAGCTGTTTGGAGATGGTCCTCGTTTCTGTACGCTGCGTCGTTTGTGCCGTCTGGCCCATTCGAGCTGCACGTGCATCTTCCTTCATTGTAGGCATCTCCGTCTGAGTGCTCGTTATGCTTCCGAATGTCATTTTCGGCGGCAGGATGCTCCACACGCTCCGAGGATTCTGTAGCAGCCGTCTGTATGACGTCCTCAGGCGTGCCATGCAGACACTTTACTTGTGCGAATTGATGTGGGAGCTGCTTGTGATGCTGCTTCTTCTGCTGTTCAAAAGCATGCTGCTGCCGTGCAAAAGGCACAGATGAGCGGACCAGTGGGACGATCCACCGTCTAGTGCATTGTGGTCCTCTTATACTGGCGGCAGCAGTACCGCCAAAGGCAGCTCGTCGGAGGGCAGGTAATGCAGTTGCTGCTGGCTTGGGCGCTTTTCTGTAGAACAGACTAAAAGCATGCATCTCTGGTTTTCACATTTCGGACTTCTCTGCAGAAGGTGTGATGATGACGGTCGTCGCCCGTTGGCAGCACATGAATTGACGGTTGCAAAAAGTTCACCCTGTACCAGGAAACCACCAAATGTAGCTGTTATAAGCTCCTACTTCACGTTCTCCAGCTTTTTTTAGGCTTTCTAATCTCGGAAAGTTCGGAAGGCAGGCCAAGTTCATGTGGTGAACTCGCTGGAGGACCGAGAATGCATGTTGCTTCCGTCACAACTAAGTCTGCGCATGGGGAGCTTACGATGTTCAATTGAGCCAGAAGTAATGGAAAGACAAACCTGGAAGCTGCGGGAAGCCGAGCACGGAAGTCCTGAAGTCACTTCAGGTGCCGACTGTCTTGCCGTCCTGACTCACCTCCGCCACCACAACAGGGTTCTTAGGAGTGCGCAGCCGAAGTTATAGTATTAATGAAGTAACCGTTACCCTCAGACTACTGAAACTCTTGAATATCTTAAGCTAAAAAGGTTGGGGGACAAAATGTGACAAAAAATGTCTCTGAGAGTTTCCTGAGAGCGTCATTGTGGACAGCGTTGCTTCATGAGGAACACAAGTTGCTGTGGCCTTTGGCTTCTTCCGCGCGTTCCCCAGAAATGCGGAACTAATCTATGTAATTACTCAAATCTTTTTTGTGGAGCTTACGAGCAAGAATGACAGCTTTGCGGTAACAAAAATTTGATGTTTATAAGCATTGGCTTCAACGTTAGCTCGCCGTTGCTCGTCACACAAACTTCGTTGGGGGAGTAGTCTTGAATCTAGCCTGCCTCGGAAAGGAAAGGCACACGAAGGCTAGGATAAAATCTTCAGCATGGGCATGCCAAGTAAAAGAGCAACAAATTCGACGTCGAGCTTTGCAACTCACTACGCTTGCCTCCACGTGCGGACCAGCGTGAACTCTCCTTGATGCTTTCATCTGTTCCATGCTTGAGACAATGCACGGCGGTTGCGGCACGGAATCGGAGGCCGCCCGTAGGTTGAAGTGATTTGCAAGCCATTCCTGCGGAAATGGGGGCCGTTCAGGAGTTCTGATTTGAGGCGCGGCTACACCTGCTTTGCGTGCGAAAAGAGTCAAGGCTTCAATTTTATAACATTCTGAAGTGTGAATCAATGGAGTGAAGCACAGCTATGTCTGAAACTCATTGGCTCCTGACGACGTCAGTGTCCCACTTGATGTACGCTAGGAGATGCTGAGGGTAAACTTTGCATTATTACTGCTCTATCACGTAGGCGCACTGGCTGCTTACCCGCTCTTGATGTATGCTAGAGGATGCTGAGAGTAAACTTTGCATTATTATTGCTTTATCACGTAGGGGCACTGGCTGCATACCCACTCTTTACTGCTTTTCTCAAGGCAACTACTATGACAGCTGCTATAGCCGCTTCTTATTCTGTTTTATATGCTTTGCATGCCCTGCATCCACTGGATGAGGTATGCACTTGGTATGGCCTTACAAACTCCAGACAACAAAGGGCAGCCTTTTAGGCGATGTGTACTTTTACGATGGGAAACGAAAATGAAGTAACCGTAGGCCGAGCCCCGCCATGTTGGACTTTTCGTGGCTAGCCTAGTCTGCCCATGGAGACCAGGTTGTGTTGTGATAACGCAAAAATGGAAACATCCCCTTGGCGGCTGGTTGAATTGCTTGTGCTAGCCAATATCATGTGTTGACTTGCCACAAACCTTTGTTTTGGGCTGTTCCCGAATAGTAGTAGCTGGACTTTGTTCCAAGAGTACATCAAATAGGAAGCCCGATATGAAACAACAACATCAGCTAAGCCGGGAATTTTTCGCGACACTGCTGGAATCCAACAGGATGGGCAGACACAGACCGCTGGTTCCCCATAACTAAATGGAGCTACTCGATGCAGGCCCTATGTCCCAATACATTAAGAGTGTGATAAGGGAAGGAGAGAAAAATCTCCCAGCGGCAGCTAGCACATAGTAACTACTCACGAGATACAACGAAGAGAGCACATTTTCAGTGGAAAGCAGACCACCTGCGTTGCGTCATCACTGTAGAATGGCATATGCTAGGGGAGCTGGGCCTCCTAATGACTCCACGAAATTTAACAAAACGGCAAGTGAAGGCTTTTATCATCAGGAATTATGAAGCTACACCGGCCTGAAATAGAGCAGCAAGGCTGCAGAACAGAACTTACTAGTAGAGGTGGGCAGCTTACACAGTACAGCTCAAATGCCGTGACACAAGCTTTCGGACAACTATATCCATGCTACGACGATCAAAAACTGGATTCAAGGTTTGAAAAAGTAATAACTGATGTTCATTTAGCGCGTTAATCTCTACTTTCTCTTCCCCTTAACCGTCAAGTATGGTGTGGTTCGGTACCAGCAGCATCGTGCGCGTCCCTCCGCCACCAACCAAAAGCTGGAAAGAGCACTTACAGCACAGCCAGAATAGGGCATGGTGGATAAATAATCAACAAAGAAAAACTCACTTGGATGGGTAGCCCAAAGGCTCCTTTTTGCTCCCACAAGCCAATCCACAGAGGCCGCATCGTTCATGCTCGAGATTCCTGCGCCGTCCACCTGAGGCTGTACGATTGCTCCGAAATTGTGCTGGCAGCTTTCCACTGAACTGTGCTGGCTTCTGCTTTGGCTCACATGAAGCAATATCAAGGTGTTAATCGTTCACGATGATCCGTATCTGGTCCTATTTGCGCCAATGGCTGGTCCGGACCCCAAGCGCATGTACCTCGCGATCAATTCGCAAAACATAGATAGCCTCAAGAAAGAGAAGCCCTATTGGAGCAAGCCATTTGTATTCTTGAATCCATCGTAAGCTCTGTTCCTCGTGCCTTGACCGTGCGCTCCTCCGTGAGGCTCTAGGCTAAAGTCGTGATCTGTGCTGATAACCTTCGCTATGACTGCTAGAAACACCAAATCTTGTCGTATTTAGTCTTAGCAAGGAGCTAAGTTAAGCCGTGCTGCTTGTGGGATGTGGCAAGCTCAGCGGGACAGGCATCAAGTACACTTCTCTTCAGGCTGCGATGATGCTTAAGAAGATGAAAATTGTCGATTTTCTTCTTGACCAGCCAGCATTGGACCTCACCGTGAAGAGCACTGACGGGAAAAACACTGTGACTGTTGCTGTCGAGGCAAAAGTATGGTTCACAGTCTTCAGTGCAACCCGTTTGCAGTTCACGTGCGCGGCCGTAGGCTCTTGGTGTCCCATTGGTGAAGGTGCGCCCAAGATTTCGTGAGGTTCCGCAGAGTTTTTTGAGTGCGTTCGCTGCAGATGGGAGTCCCCACTCTAGAAAAAATTCTCCACAAAATCGACTTGCGTTCTCTTGCGGAGGTCGACTCGTCGGGCAAGGGCCCAATAGACTACGCGGATCCTGGTTCAGACGGTGAGCGCTGCAGCTAGATGCTTCTAAACACAACCTGTGTAATTGTCTCTTCATGCATTTCATCGGCGGGCTGCTGCACGACTAGAGGGGCATCCCCATCTCGCAAACTTGTGCAGAGGCTTTCAAGCTCTCACGCTTGATGTGACGTCTTTTTATGTGATGTTTTCGAGCAGTTTATGAATTTCTTCATTCTATGGGGTGCAAGACACGCCAGGAGAAAGAGGTAGCAATGGCAGGATTTTTTGGAGAAAACGTGAAGGGTACTGTCCCTGGAATCAATGAGCATCAACAGAGACGCAAGGAGGCGAACACGCCTAGAAGGAAGTCAGGCAAGCGGAACAAGAGCGCTGTCACGAGCCGATCAGAATCCCAAGATCGCGTGAAAACGCCTAGATCGGCAGTGTCGGATGCTTCTAATGGCACTATTGAAGAGTTAGACGCCACCTGGAGGCGCTTCGATGACATTGATGAGCTGGAAAATGCACTCAAAGCCTACGTAGACGAGTGGGGGGACGATCATGAAGACGGAGATAGCTGCGTGCGTTGGCTTAAAAGCGTCGCACGCGCTAAGGAGACTGGAAAGACTGAAAAGCTATTGGCAAAGTGGAACGACAGCATTAGGAAACTGAATGGAGACAATGAAAATGAAGCCAAAGAGGAAACGGTAGAAAGTGACAGGAAGAGCGTTAAAAGCAGAAGTTCTAGGGGGAGGTCAACGCGTAGAGCTTCCTCGACAGGCAGCGTCGATACGGAAGTGCGGCAACGAGGTCGCTCTACAGGCTCCATCACGGTGGACCCGGAAGCCATCAAACTATTCTTTTCAGGCAAAGCTGGGGACCAGGTAACTTGATAGGGCAGTTTTGCTGGATGTATGTGGAGTGAATCGTTACATCTGCGGAGAAAGCCTTAGGAGAACACGCGCTTCCGTAGCTGACTTCTGCGCGCTTTCATTTGCTTAGGTAAACTTTAAGAACAAAGGAAAGAACACACATCGCCTTACTTATGTCGTTTCGTCGAGGTCGGCCTCAGTTGCGCCGTCTGAAAAGCGCGCTGATTAGAAGGAAAAGCGAGGACGTCAACAGCGTTCTTGTCTTACAGGCACCACTTAAAGTTACCGAACTTAGAAGCAGGCTTCCTCATTGACCAGACTGCTGAATGCTTGCCACATTCGCACGAGACGGCCAGGATTTTCTCCGATACCACATGTGGGGCAGTTTTATCTTCTTGCCATTGCAGTTGAGGTCAGAAAAGCTTGAGGCGGAACAGCCAGTGCTAGGACAGGCATTCATTGCACGCTGGCTTCTT
Source organism: Eimeria tenella (assembly GCF_000499545.2). NCBI lineage: Eukaryota > Apicomplexa > Conoidasida > Eucoccidiorida > Eimeriidae > Eimeria > Eimeria tenella. Next base: position 145,669 of record NW_013543412.1, read on the forward strand.
CCAGCTCATATGGGCCACCACGGTCATGCTTTGAAGCATCTGTGGGACTTTCAAGCTATTCCCAAGCCCCAATCGGCGTTGGCACTTCGGCCGCTCACGCCGCCGCGTCCTCTCCCTTGCGTATACTTGCTTGTTGGGGAAGTGCACAGTACGGATGGCTTTTGCACGTTGATGGCTTGCTCGTAGGTCAAACCATCCACGTCATACCAGCAGTTTTTCGTTTTAGCAGTGGAGTTTGTGAAGGTGTCGGTTCGGGCGGAGGTCGACAAGGCACGGAATCCACCATTGCCACAGGATGCGGAGATCGAGTGCCAGTGAAATATCAGGGTGCTCCGTGCAGCTATCCCAGCAGCCCCTTTGGCCTGAGCATGCTGCTGAGTTGTTCCTTCGCTCAGCCCGCCCCCCGATTTGCTTGTTCTCTTCGGGACTCAACTTCCTGCACTCTGCAGCGGGACCCGAAAGAGTGGTTAAGCGAGCAGAGTGCACTGGCAAATTTTGCGCTACAGGCTTTGCACGCTGGCGTATGTAGCGTCTATCTTCTTTATCCTACTGACAGGTATATCACGTAACTTTTCTTGCTGCAGTGGCTGGGATAGCCAAAGTACATGCAAGCTGAAGAAAATGTATTGTTGCGCCAAAGAACTACTCGAATCCTCCCTCCTCTGATCTGACGCCACTGCTGGCTGAAAGCCGTCTCTGAAATGCATGCCGCTTGACTGTTCATGGCATTCGCCGAATTGATGCCCCTAGCTGTGCTGGCCTGTGCTAGCTATCCATGGAAGGCATCCCATCCCACTCTTTGGCATATTTTCTGTTCTGGGTCCTCTTCCTTGGGCATGGAGAACAGGTGGCGCGCTAGCGCCCTTGCTTCTCTTTTGTTCATGTAGGCATGCAGGTTGCCGCCCGCAGAAAACATGCAAGATACGCAGACACTGTCCGGCATAGTTGCAAAGCTGGGATTGTTCTTAATGGGGTAGACGCTTGCAATCGTGGGCTGCACCTCGTCAACTTCAGCTGCCGTTGATGTCTTAGCAGAGGACTCCTCTGTGACAGAATCACCAGCTGCGATGACGGTCGTGGGACAGACGATACAAATGACTCCTCCAGCTGCACGAAAAACAACGCAGAATTATGCTTTCTGATTGAAAGTTATCGAGCATGCCGGGCTTCCACTCTGCCAGTATGTACATGCCACCAGGGTCTCACTGTATGACGTACCTTCAATATATCCGTCCTTGTCTCTGCATGAGGAGAGGTTTAAGACTTGCTTGCAATTTTCAAAGGCCAGAAGTTCAGAAGATCGGACCGCGCGAGCCTCCGCCAGCAATAGAAAACGTGCAACGGCCAGACTAACGAAAATGATGCGCCTTCTCATAAAAGTAGACATTAAAGCAGCTCCTTCCTATAGCGCAGTGCACAACACAATTAGTTGAAGCCTTTCAAGTTCTTACGCGGGTGCGGAACTCAATGTGCACGCAGAAGCAGGAGCAGCCTACCTGCGCCACGCGCCAGCCCCGTGCACCCAATCTTTTCTCTTGGCCCCCTTCGCCCTCGTTATGTTTAATAAGCAGTGTAATTCCGGCATGCATCCACTTTATTTTACTCTTCAGGAGGCTCTCAAGCTGCCGATGCAGTTCGCTTGGTTGCGACTGCGTTTGCGAGATCAATTTCTTGTGAGTGTGGGCCCCCGCCGTCTGATAGGAAATATTCACCATGTCCGCCAACCCCTTTGAAAGAAAAAACATTTTCTTTCGCGAGTGGACCCGCCGAAAAAGCAAATTCGGATCTAATGATGCCACTGTCGTTGGGCTCCGCAGGTCGTCGGGCAGCTGAAAAGGCACAAACGCAAAGGGACTGCAGTGCGCCATGGTAGCGAAAAACACTCATACTACACCTGGATCAAAAAACCCCTTTAATCCAGCAAATATCTGAGCACTGCGACGCAGAGATGCGCACCATCGATGTCTTGTCACTCAAACCATAGAAGTCCGTGATCATTTGCACATCGCAGGCGCCTTCCGCATCACAATTTGCTGGCAAAAGAATATGGAAAAGGCTTCCTGGCTTGGATGCAGCCGAAGCAAGTGAATACAGGCTTTCCTCTTCTTCCTTGGCAGACAGAACGTCTAACTTGGCTGCAGCATCGTCATCAGTGTACGCCAAGGATGCTACAGTTTGTTCTATGGGTCTCTCTGCTAGCAGTTCTCCGTCAAGTAGGGGATTGACCTCTGGCTTCACTGCATAGCTGGCCTTGACGCTGTGTTCGTTGTGTGCTGCTTCTGCCGAGTTGCTCGCTGATTCTGCTGGGCCATTGGGAGCTGGTGTCTGGCTATGTAGAGTGTCCCCATTTCTCTGGGGCTTGAACGGGCTTCGTTTCTTCTCCTCTGCAGTCGCCCGCACTTTGCTTTTGTTGCTGATGAAGATTTTGGTCGCGTCAAGCTCCGCAAGTTTACGTAAACAGCAGACAAAGAACCCTCCCGTATTGTTGTGATGGGGCAAGACGCGAACGCACTTCTCCAGGGACATCGAGTCTGCTCCCGGAGGAGGAAACATAGTGGGCCTGTGTAGCAGCAGGAACCCATAAACACAGAAACACTGTCAAAGATGCTATCAACAATTAATTGGCTCTATAGGACTTATCAAGCAAAAACAGAGCCCTGAGCAAGGCCATACCGTATTCGGTGACGATATTCTTCCGGCACCTCATCAAATGTGCAGTAGAAGGCAGTCACGTTGCAGTTCCGGGCGTCTGCCTGTGCGGGCTCATCTTGAGCTGATGGACGCTTCTTGGCAGGAGGCGAGGGTACAAGCCAATGAGGCTTCCCTTTGGACCATCTGAGACCTGTTGGTTTTGCATATTCAAACAGAAACAATGCTAGCACGGCTGTGCAAGAAAACTTCAGCTGGCGTGGCCAGCACGGAGGGAATTCATTCTTTCAGGCAGACGAACTCTGCCGCGGCAGAAAGTAACCATTAATGAGGGACAGTTGCTCAATCTGTTGCACCTGGTAGGTCTGGGGGATCGACAATCTCCACACGGCCCTTTTGTTGGGACAGAACAGTTGCAATGACTGCCTAAAAGCAGCAATCGCATTTGATGAGCTCCGTTTGAAAGCAGATTTCCAGCAGCCACCCCTGCCGTAGCAACGCAACTGCCAGAAGAGTTTGCCTACTTCGTCTTCTAAAGGGTTCAGCGAACAAGTCGAATAGACGATTTTGCCGTCCACGCGCAGGAGCTGGAGGCCACGGTATAGAATAGAGAGCTGAGCGCAAAGTGATTGGGCCTACGCAAACGGTTTGACCTTCGGTACTTGCCTTGATCGCGTTCTCGGCATCTGCCACTTCGAGATCACGTCGTGCTATTTTTGCTGCAAAGGTGACTACAACTCAGTAAATACCTGGATGGGGTGCATGCTATGGCCGCCGCCAGTGTTCCAGCTCCTCCACACGTCTAAATTTTTCCGCAGAGTTCCGTCGCCACTACACGGTACGTCAGCTGGAAAGTCCAGTAAAATCAACAAGATATAAGCGTCATGTTGTGCTCTGAACGTTTTGTGTTGTAAGCTTAGTTACGCTTGCCACGCGTGAATATAACCACGACGCAAGAGCTCACCCAGGATCCTGTCGAATTGTAATTTGACCTAAGGGCATGAGCAAAAGCCAGATATTGCAAAGCACCTGCAGACTCAGATCTGGCATCAGAATATATGCTTTGGTGTACAGGAATTTGGTTGTCCTTCACTTGTAACCCCTTACCAACCTTGTGGGAGCCGTCGGCTGATATGCTATGAAGCGTCGGAAAGCAAGCAGCTGCGCGAAACGCAACAAGCACGGCGGTTAACGTTCTCTGCAGATGTGACGCCAAACCAAGGTTATAAAGGTGAAGAACTATCAATGCGCTCACCGTCGAGACAGGTAACCGCCACTGAAGGAGACGCTAACCTTTGCAGTTGGTGTGTCAATGTAACTGCACGCTTCAAATCAACATCATTAGCGATGACTGCGCCTGTAGGGTTGCACATAATGGGAATGCACGATGCATACACAATGCACAATGCAGAGATTTCGACGATAAGCGGATAGCGTATGCACAAATATTAGGCTATATGAGTCATGCTCGAAAGGGCACGAAGATGAATGTATAAATAATCAAGGAAGGCACTCAACTTTGTGCTTGCTCTGCTGGCTCTATAATGGTAATTTTTGAACTGGGGATATACTGTCTAGGCCACGATGCTTACCGTCCACTGGCGGGATGCCGACGGAGGATCCTTTTTCTGTAGACGCATGAAGCTGAGCCTTCCACTGCAGCATGTCAAGCATTTCTGATGTCTTTGAACCTGAAGAAGGTAATGAACATCGCTCTGGACTGACGTTGCTCACATTAATATTCGCATATCCTGACTGACTTTCCGTTGAGTTTATTTAAAGCGATGATACTCATTGCACTTGCGCATTGTTAGCTGGCTTGTCAACATATAGTTCTAGATCGCCTATTCGGGACAGTACAGCCACATGGAGATGAAAGCATCTAGCACAAGATGATGAGTCTCAACATCTAAGAGAAATGGCATAATTACCTGGCGATGAACACATATCTAGCACAAGGTGGTGAGGCTGTATGTCTAAGAAGAGGCATGGCAGCATGCTGACAGCCTCTTGTCGCGTGAGTGCTCCCTGCAGTCGAACAAGGTAGCATACCATGGAACGAAGGCCTGAGTAAACAACTCAGTACTTGTCATGAGATAAAGTCAGATATTTTGGACAATCTTTCGCCGAATAGCGTTTACGCCATACAATTCGTAGCTGCTTGGGTTGAATCATGTGACGCTTACCCTGAAGTCCTCGTTGATAATTTGTTCGCGGATTTCCTTAAAAAGAAGATCTTTTTTCATATCAACCTTGCTTGTTGTGTCCCATTGCCCTGCGCATTGTTAGCTGTCCCCAATACAAGCCATCATTCAACATTTTCTTCTTCTGTCTTGAGCATTTCATTAGTGTGGACCACGAAAGTAGAGACCCAGAGAAGTGCAGACAACTCACAAGCAAGCTGATAAGGGAAGAACGGCAATCTCCTGACGGTATTTTTCCCCTGCAAAAGTCCGCATGGCGGGAACGCATTCGCTCCAGAGCAGCCAACAGGGGAGCACCCATGTCAGCTACAGTTTGCGTTAGTTGTGACCAGCATGCACAATCCTAACAGGATAATGCTTACTTCCGCCTGGCTCAATTCGACAAGCAAAGCTCGTGTGCTCCGCCAAAGTGCAGAGGAGACATTAACGCGTACAGCAGCTGCAGACGCCAACAGTATCACTAGACCGTGTATCATGGGAAGAATGACGGACTATTTGGCAGGTGCAACACTTCATTTTTCGAGGCTGGCGACGGAACAAAATGCCACTGCCACAAGAACACTTTTTCCCCCTCGAAACATTTCGTGTGTGGCCCCTCACAGCCTGCACTGTTAATGGGAAAATCACTTAAATCCCACCTGGCAAAGGGAGTCGCTGGATGGCCATGAAGTCGTCCCACTCCTCAGCAGCGCAAATGCCTTGCCTCTGCAAGACACAGCAGCACACTATAGACTATACATGAGCATTCTGTGACAAAAAAGCATGCCTTCCACAACGTTTGCAGCTAAAAGCAAATCAGCCAACTCTGCTTCCACTACTCAAAGATGCGGTGTTCTTTCGCACACAAAGCATGAGTCCAGACGGGCAGACATTACACTTTGCTCATGGGTGTTTGAAACGCCCACCTGGTAGTACTCCTCGAATGCTGCATTCTCGTAAATTATTTCATCATACGCCTCCTTGGCTGGTTTAGGCCTTCCGTCCTTATTTGTACCTTCAGTTACCCGTGCGTACTTGGCAGCCCGCTGTCTACCCATCATCTCAGCGCCTCTAAAACGGGGCTTGCCTCGAGCCATTTCCTCTGTATACGGTACCAACTCAGTTGGGTAGCACTATTCTTCTCCAGCGGGGAATCCCTTAGAGGTCAGCCCCTGATGATACTTCGTCGAGCGAAATTAAGATCTGAGTTTGTGACGCCAGATGAGTATGGATTCATACGGAACTGAATGTAAGAAGGATCGCTGGCCAGGGCTTTATGCCAAAGACGCGGTTAACAAACGGTTCCTTCCCTCATATGCAGGCCCAAGTAAATCAAAGGAGAAGACTACTGAGCTTTGCTTTGATACTGAAGACGCTTAAACTCAACCTACCAAATTATGCGGGCAATCTGAAGAGAAATGCCAACAAGCATCTTCGGACTAATGTCGAAGGTACGAGTTGACACCCATATGATGCAGGTACTTCTGCAATAGTGAGTGGATCTTCAATGCTTTTTGAGCGGGGCCTACAGTGTTGGTTTATAAAATGGTAATCTCATTTTTTGTTGGGCCTCAATGTATTAAGCACCGAAGGCACACTGGGTGCTGCAAGTTGTGAGCTCCATAGGGCCCCACAACACCAATGACTTTATTTGCAACTCATATGGACAAAGGTTCACATTAGCAAATAGATCAGGCTTGTCTTCTTACTAGTTTCCCGTCTCGAGCTGGTTTGTGTGGGGCATTTCTTCCGCTATTCGGTTTTCTCGTGAAGTTGCCCACTGCATCCGTTCAAGGTCTGACCGGTTGTTATATGCAGCAGAAAAATAATAGCGTTACCGCCTGCGGACTAAGCGCTTTTATATGAAATTACGACAGATTTGTCGGGCTCCAGTTGCTAATTTGCGTAGGTTTGACAGCACTCGCTGCGAGTACTTGCTCTAAGACCGACTGGGCCTGTCGAGGCACTGGAAGAATGCCACCACTTCACGTTTCAAGCATAAACCTCATTGAAACACCAAATATTTGTATGCTTTCTTTTTACGTTTCGCTTCACAGAAGCACTGAGTGCTGCTTTTTAGGCCCTTTCCTGACTTCGAGACACCAACAGTTCAATGGCGCTTGCATTGGTGTCAGCGTCCTCTGCTCCCATTAACCACAATTTAACAGTCCTTAGTCCTAGTTGAATAGTTTATCTGCTTCGTCGCTGCTTTTCCGGTCTGACTCCCGGCGACTCCACAACCTCATCGACGTATGTAGGGTAGCTTCATGCTCCCCTTGTATGTCTACGAGAACTCTCTACTGATTGTTCCCCACCGGTGCCGCTCAGACTTGTGACCTGTGGTATGTCTGCATTTTTGGTTTTCTCAAATTTGACGTGAAGTCGGTGCGTATGCATTGATTTCACCTGTGCCCATTTTTGTCATTGCACTCCTTCGAATTGAGCGGTAGAGGAGTGTCGCTTATTTGCCTTTCCTTCCAATTCAATACATTAAAACACGGTGAAACTTTTAAACCCATAAGACGTTGTAGCTTGGAAGCCTTCGCCTGAGCCTCTTTTGCTACACGTTATGCCACGAGCTGCGCGCCAGTGAGACCCGGATTACAGACCCGGATAACAGCTCTACTTGCTGGGAGTCAGAAGGAAGAGCAGTGACAAAGCCTATAACATATTCGGTCAGGACTGAGAATGCCAAGTTTTAATCAAGTTTATGGAGGCAAAGGACGCTAACGCCAATACTTACACCGCTGAACTATTGGTGGCTCGAAGGTAGGAAATACCTAAAACTCAGCTGCAAGTTTTCCAGAGAAGCTAAATATGAAAATGGCGGATACAAAAATTTGACATTCTACAGAGATTTGTGCTTCATATGTGAAATGGTGGCTCTCCTGCAGTATTTGTATTAGCGCGTAGTCTAGCTCAGCATCACCACACGAACCTCTAAACCGGTAAAACATACCCGTAAATACAGGTACAGCACAGGCCACTGGTATTTGCTGCCGGTTAGATTCACTATAGCTCGCTTGCAGAGTGGCTGCTACCCTAGTGAACAACTGCCGAAATTCTGAACTGCAAATAGGTGCAAGCGTGACTGAAACACACGATTTCTCCTTAGTCTAGTGAGTATCTCTCTAGCCAGCATTATAATCTTAACGGTGAAGTATTCGTTCTCTATTATATTGTGCTCTCATCTGCGCCACTGTTCTTCGTTCACACTACGATTGAAGTATGTAAGTAATGATAGACCGTGAGAGAGGAAACGGAGTAAGCTTGGGGGGATGTACACCACAAAAATGAAACACACTGACACTCTTGTTACATCTACTTCCAGTTCTGTTAATAGTACCCCGGGCAAAATTTTATTTGCACGGCTCAGGACCATACTCAGGATCTCCGATTTCATACACGGCATAGGCAAAAACGCAGAGTGCAACTGTTGAAAAACCGACACTGATCAGTGGCACGATCCTCTCTGTCGGGACGATTGCGGCGAACATTGAGTAAGGTCCCTCCCATCAGCATTCGGTCTGGGGCAGTAATTCCCTTGTAGTGACACACTAGTGTCTCGTGTCTGTAGGGTTATGTTCGGCCATTTTTCTCAATATTAGTCAGCTCATTGTGTCTCGTGCACAAAATTCTAAGTGTGGCATAGGAGGCTGCTGTGATGTCCGCTGTTAAGCTTTAACTTTAGCTAGGTTTCAGAAGCCGTCGACTTTCATGTAGAGAGTACAATGCAGGCCATTCTACTTGCGTGCTTCTAGAAACTACAGTTGACCTCCTGCTCCAGCTCCTGCTGGAGCTCCAAAGTCTCTCGAATGGTGCTTGCTAACCCTAGACGCCAGCGGGGTATTACGAACAAGCATTAACACACTTCTCAAATGATGAAAGCAAAATGTATGCCTCTCCAGAGTCCATACCCATCATTTTGAGGCTCCTTTTACGGAGATTCACTTTCCCTTCTCCGTTGTTTCTCCATTATTGTGCGGGCGCGCAGCCCACTGCAGCTTCAAAGCCACTTGCCAGCCAGAATCTGTGGAAAACACTTGCAGGCCACACTAGGCCCTCTCGTCAGAGAGTACCAAGTCCCTTTGCTTGTTTACTACTTATTTCTAGTGCATAATTGTAAAGTCTGTGTTATGTGACCTTGAAGGTCAGTTCTGTGCTACACTGTATGCCGTGTATTACAAGAAGTATTGGCGTCTGCGTGGGTGCATGGCCATAATACCTCTATAAGGATGCCAAAAAATATACTACACATTTATTCGAATTGGACTTCGTTCACTACGCCTTGTCGGTGCAGGCAGTGTTCAACTGCCAAAGCGTCGCTACCAGCCCAAACACGCGCCTTGTAGTGGCGCACCCAGCGCTTATGGCTTATTCAACCACAGACATGCGCGTTTCTCACATAGCATACCCACATAATATAGTTAGTGTCTGCTTCATGCTGCTATACTTTGAGTATTGCGGTTTCTCAAACCCTCCTTCGTGAACCGTGGTGCACAGCATTAGCAGCATTTGAAATATTCCAACGCACCACGGCAACCACAGTCCTTGCGTAGCTCCTTAATAGTGACTATTCAGCATTTGTCACACCTCGCACTGCTAGAAGAGCCAAAATTGCATTATTGAGAAACCCCAAGAGGAAACCTAAAATAGAACCGAATGCTGCTTGCAACCCCGGGCCCCTCTCCTGTAAGGAGCCTCTGTAAGCTGGAAGCCACTGCGCGCCTCAGACAAATGGATTACATGTAGAGCTTTCTGGATCTAGCCAAGCGCATATATCTGTTTCTACGCGTGATATATATGTAGTTCTTGTTTTGAGTCCGTGAAATTCAAAGGGCATGGCGTCTTGAGTCAATAACCGTGCGGAATCACAGTGCGCAGCAGCACAAATACTATCATATAACTCTTCTTTTCAGCTATATTCGAATATCCTAAAACAAATCAGCACAAATTTTCAAAGTAAATATTCATAAACGTATATGTAAGCATTTTGCGTGTGTTTGCTTTTCTGTTCGTGTATGTTGGACAGAAACATTGGCTTCAAAGAAAAAGCAAGCAAAAGATAGGTGCATTTTAGAAAATAAAATTGGAGATTAACATCCAAAGCGCAGTAGAACGGCCCACACGCAAACACCGAAAATATGTGAAATGTGAAAGAAACAAATTAGGAGTCACCATAAAATGCAGAAATCAGCTCCAACATGTCTCTCCCGTTCTGGCTACATAGGATTGCACGTAACGCTACTCATTAGAGACATTTTTCACACGCAAAAGTGCCCAAACGGCATTTTACTTTTTCAGGGGACAAATCACCCATGTCATCCATCCAATTAAGGCTCCTCAGGCAGACAGGTTCCATGCACTAGCTTGTGCCCTTCCAGTGACATCGACAACTTCTTACATTCACAAATTTTGCCAATTAGGCTTTATATTCTTAACAAAAATAAACCAGAGACGGCATTTCAGATTGTGCGTTCTCGTTTTCACACTGGCATTCTCGTTTCCTCCAATGAGCCGAAATATCACTTTTTCTCTATCAAAAGCACACAAGAGCTCTACGCGGTTCATTGGATGCTGGAAAACCCAATAAGGAGTTCAGTAGAGGCACCTTATACCACTGCGACTTATGTATCAACGTCAGGATAATGGTTATTTTGCTTCCGCGTAGGTTTAAGGGATTAAAATCATTGCACTACACGTACAAGTGGGCTAAATAGTGAATAAAGGCGCGTCAACGCAGAGTTTGTTTACAAAATCGGAGTAGCTTGAATTTTAGCGCTTTTGTTTCCGTTTGTTTCCTTTGGTGTTTAATTTCTTCTTCAAATTTTTTGGGTATTTTGGCAAGCTTCTACGATTTCTTCAGTGTTCTTCTAAGAAAAGCAAGCTGATTAACTTTGTGTATTACTACTTCTACTTAGATGTGCACGCGAGCAGTTTACAGGTATCTCTGCGTGTTCTCAGCTGGTTAGGCTGCGCACTGCATCAGAAGCTCAGATCCCAAAAAGAAGATAGGGCTTTTCTGAAGCAATTAAATGAAGGCATCATTCAGTCTGCCTTTCACGAGTCAAGCAGATACGCTTATTGGCTTGGGTAGGTCGCTCGGAACGAAAACCTTCGGTGGAGCCCACATTTGTTTTGAAGTGGGATAACATTTGAATTCTTTATATCTTTTATCAAATTGTTTCTGACGTGGTTGCGGTGAGCGTGCGGGATGAGGAGGACGAGACCCCGGTTGTACCACTGAAGCATGTGGGCCATCTCTGTTCTTGTAGCATTTAGCAGCCAACTGCGGCAGAATGAGAGGACGAAAAACAGACAACCACTCTTTTCAAGTTTCCACCAGCTGAAATAATGACTCGGGTGAACCACGATTCTCAGCGTCATAGCGTACCTTCTGTCTGAGCACTTGTTCCTCTGCCCGGTGGGTGGAAGTCCCGTTGCGACTGGCATTGTGTCTCTCTGGCCTCGAAGTTTTCTGATGAAACGATTTATCTTTTGCCGCGTTTCTACGACAAGTGTAACTGCATAGCATAAGGCGGCGCTCATGCTCTGCAAACTCCCGTCTATATTGTTCTACCGTGGCCACCAGTGGCTTGGACTTTTCCAGCCGCTCAAGAAATTGCTGAGAGGTTAAAGCGCAAATACAAAAGCTCCCTGCCTCAGAGTATGAAAACAGTCTTTTGATTTGGGTCTGTGACAAGGCTACATCTCACTTGGTTCTCTTTGACTATTTTCCAATGTTCCTTTCTTCTCAACCCAATGTTGAGGCTGCGGGGCGCCACTGGTTTGGGCGGCAGACGGTACGGTCGGTTCATCGTATTAGCAATTGTAGTCAGCATCTTGAAATTGTCATGTGCCTGCATCTTCTCCTTTGAGCGAACCTGATACGACTTTCTGGGTCGCTTCTGCTGCTGTTCTGTATTGCCCATGAAAGGTTTAGCATTATCTATGCTCGCTGTTACTGTTTTCAAACGCTCTAAATGTAAGCGATGTTCCAGCTCTCTTGCCCGAATACCCACGATTGGGTTACCATGCGTGCAGTCTGTGCGGCGGTTCGTGCAATTCATATTCTCACCCTTTGCATTGCCGGTCTATACAACTCTGTAGAACTCAAGTGAGAAGGCTAAGGGCTGAGCTGAGCATTCACCTCGTCAGCTCCTCCAATGTTCGAAATGTGGAACTGTACCTAAGCCTCGACACATGAGTTCCTCACACTACACCCATGGAAGGGACTGCCTCCCTCGAGCAGGGTGGCCGCTCAATTGTTCCGGAAACAACCTTCGCGTCACCCGTCAGCAACCAGGAATTGCTTTTTGCTATCAACTTTTCCTCTATCATCTCTCAGTTCGGGTCATTTTGTGGGGCCTGACGGCATTGTCGACGCTCCCCAACAAACAACAGGCTCCTGCACATCCAAGTACTGCATACAAAACAATGCCGAAAAACTGTCCTTCGTGTTCCTGGAGAAGGTATTTCACCGATACAACGGGTGAGTTGTGCCCATACACATATCTTATCCGGAAAGAGCTTCAGTTTGCAGATACCGAGATTGCGTGCCAAAGCCCCGATGCTCGTGCAATAATTGCCTTGCATGCCAGTCTAATTCCACGTTTTCGCATGACTGCGTCCTCAAAGCACGCCCTTTATGAGTCCTTAAAAGCACAAAATTTGTCTTAGCAGCAGCAACTGTATCCCACACTGTGCTGCACGGTTCGAAGTGGTTTCAAGGCTACACTTGTATAGAGGGGTCACCAGCGAGTTGACACACCGCGTGCAGAGAGCGTAAAGCGGTGTGTAGAGCGCACACGAAATCTCAGATACACATTTAACTTGAAATCTAGTGCAAAAGTAAGATTAAAGACTCTATCAGTATGAGATTCCTCATGTGTTGGAGTACTGCACGAGTGCGTCGTCTAAAATACTTCTTGCAACCAGCTGAGCACGCTTCTGACGAGTGGATAAAGCTGGTTCCCTCCGCTCAGAAGCCACCAGCTTCCACGCCTGGGCTGTTTCGAGCATTGGTAAAATAAAATTGGGCTGCCACTGAAGGGTCAAAATATTTATCCCCAAGCTTGGCGCGGCGAGACATGGTCAAATCGGGCACGCGGCAATTCGACAGGCCCTCTCGCCGAGTGACAGTACCGCCATGGTACTTGAATCTCATTTTTGTGCAGGAAAACGGATTCGCGAATATATTTGACCCTGGAAACATAGGAACATCAGAATGCTTCCCTGATACATAGCAGAGCCTGCGGACGGGTAGGCTAAGAATGCCAGAATGGCATATCGGCGAGATGGTCAAGAGTTACGAGCCAAGCGGGCCCCCTGCGTTTGGCATCCTCATGCTGAAATACGATTATCTTCATGAAGCCTGTCTTAATGGACTGCGTCTGCGGCAGCAGCACAACCCAGTTGATCCTGCCGCCCTAGGAATTGCCCACAGCGGGAAATGCGACCCAGTGGCTTTGAACCTGTGATTTCACTACCCACGTAGTAGTAGTGATAGAACAGGAAAAACGGCAGGTGAAAGCTTAAAGACACAAGCTTCACATCGTATCTGACTGGCATCTGACCAGTGGATTCAAAATACTCTCCAACTGTTTGACATTCCTGGGTCACGTCCAGTGTGGCAACCTTTCTGTTTGACGAATTAGACCAAACTCCTTCTAGTGCTTTCAACCAGCCCGAAAAATATTTCTACGAATTCGTGCCGCTCCATAGTTGGCAGGCTCAAGAGGGGACTAACGGTTCGTGTGGAGCACTGTTTTTCTCTCTGCCTCACCACTTGCTGGTAGGCGATAGACTACGTTGCCTCCGACAATCACGAAGCGAGAAGCAATCCATCGGTATCTGCTTGGTTCCAGGCAACGCATGTTGTGTAAATCTATGACGTGTTCACATGAACTCCGTGCAAAAAACGTTCCAGACCAACTGGCTCATTCAGGTCTTCTCAGCATGGCCTTCAAACTCGCGCTGCACGCAGTTCGGGCCGTATACATCCATTTGCTGCACGTTGAACGGTAAAAACACGAGAACTAGGTGGTAGAGACTGGCAAGCAAAGAGATGCATTTGCGAGCTAGGGCGCTAAAAGGAGCTGCTGAAACCCTGTCGTCCGAACTGCTACTGGCTCCAAGTGTGCTCGAGGATATAAAGCTTCAGGCAAGCTATCATATGTTTCTCTGTGCATTTCACCGTCTGCGTCAGCTCAGCTTTAGGGCTACCCAACCTTGTTTCAGCTCTGTATACGAGATGGCTTTCACTCTTTTGCCCGCTGAACGGTGTCCCTACACCACTCCCTGCAACGACACATTGCAAGGTCCTGTTGAACTCACGCCCATTTAGATAGGTTACAGCAACAAGAGAAGCCCCTCGCTCAGTAGCTTGAAGATATCCTGAACCTGCCTTCTGTAGATCTCGTTGGACACAGCAAGAGGCTGAAGTGAAAGTAACAATTTAGATTTCCTCAAATTGAACACCGTTACTTCGAAAGTGCTATTTTACGCCCGAATTCCTCCTGCAAAATACCCTATAATTTCGTCCAGATGGTGAGCGTACTGTGCGTTCTACACCATAGATAGCGATTCTGGCAGCAGCTGCCAGAAACTTGGCATATTTCACTGCCTCACAGTTTCAATGCCTCTGCAGACCGTGGCACTGTATGGTCTTGCGTGAACGAAGCTAAAACGCCTTGTTGTTACTCGCGCCAACCAGCGGGCTCGCACCTTTGCACGACGCAGCTAAACTTGTAAAACTTGCAGCCTCGCACGCTTACTTGCATCATGCACAGCACAAGACATCTATTGACCACGGCTAATGTGGCGTGACTTTTGTGGAGAAAGAGAGCAACGCACGGATGGTAGCAAGTCACTTTCTTTCACGTCTCTGCTAGTGAAACTCCAGTGTTCATATCGTGGGATATGAACACTGTGGAGTTTCCCTAGCAGAGACGTGAAAGAAAGTCATATAAGTCCCACGGTCTAATGCAATGTATATACTAAGTTTTGCAGCGTGAGAATCAAACTTTGTTGGCTTCTCCTGTCCAATCCAATCAGCACTCCAACTGGCGATGGCGGAAATGGCAGCTGGGCAGCTTGAGCAGAAATAGACTCATACGAGCTGTTCTGGATTTTCTCTTGAAAACAATTGAAAATTAAATCAAAAATAAAGTTCGGCTTTCGTTACACGTGGAGCTGCAAGTATTTTACTTTGCGCATCTGGAGCTGCGGCACAAAGAATTGGGAACGAGGATTTTAAGAGTGCTGAGTGAGGCCCATGTGGCTACAATACATATAATGCAGAATATTTATTTGATTCAAAATAAGGAATCGATGATACAATGTGAGCTGCCGTAACTTCTTATGAGTTTGAAGACTTCGCTTAGACCCAGATGCTTCAGCCCCCAGCTTGCCATCGGGGACTGTGTCTCGTGTAAACACACATGCGTATTGTTGAGCAAAATCCCGTCTTAATAAGCGTAGAAATTGCACATTTGCATGTGGGAAACGCGTCAGCTGCACCGTATATGCTTTAACTGTGGGGAAGCCAGTGGAGAAGACGGAAGTTGCACAGCGTTCGGTCATTCAACTAGACAAACCTCGGATGCTCCCCAGCGAAATCTCTGAAAATATTGCGGCCATAGGCCTTTTTTAGCATTAAGGCTGACGCACATACAGATTGTGGTATTCCCAATCCTCTCGTGCCAGAAGCAAGCCTCCTGAAGACGACAGACAATGAGCAGTTTTTACGGAGCTTCTGGAGGCGACGGAGATGACAGTACTTGGGGACCTGGAGCATGCACATCCCTTTCTCAGCTACATGGCATGAAACGCCTAACACTTGGCCAAGTCATCGGGAAAAAACGCCGCAAGGAGAAAATCGTCATGTGCACGGTGCGTTTGCTGTGTTTCGTGCGTGGATTCTCTTAACTTGGGCGTGTGGGAGCCCCTCAGCTTTGCTGCTGCATTGCTCAACCGCGGCTCAATCTTTACAGGTGTATTCAATGATTGGAAAATGGATCCATCTAGATGGATTGATGCAGCGCCTCGTTTGCTGCGCATTTGGCCGAAGCCAGCCCTTCAAGTTTGAAAGTGCGGATTTTCTCGGCTGACTTTACCGCGCAGGCGTATGACATGTTCACGGCACGAGTTGCAGATGATGCGCTGGTGGACATTCAGCTTGTTGGCGACTCGCTTGCTAATGTTGTCATGGGTGAGCTTTCAAAGATATGTTATTCTGGGTGTTTTCCCCAGACGCTTACATCAAGTCTGCTGGTCTGGTGCGCAGTAGGTTGCTACTGCATATCTCTGCTTCATGAATGCAGGGGAGCCCAGGACGACAGCTGTTGATCTGGACACTATGATCTTGTTCGCCAAGCTTGTTCAGAAAGGTGCGTAGTCACCTGTGTGGAGGGGCATCCTCACTGGAGTGGTGGGTATGCATGGCAGCGATAGCTATTCATACCGCTTTTAAGGCTCTTAGCGGGATGATTTGTCCAATCTCTACATCAGTTTTCGGTGTCCCAGTCACCCATTTGCGCAGGCAGTCGGCGATCCATTGTAATGTTTGACCTTCCATATGGTACATATAATACACCAAAGGAAGCAGTTGCAACGACTGTTAGAGTGGTCCAAGAGACGGGTATTCAGCTAGTGAAGCTGGAAGGGTACCTTCCGGATGTTGTAAGGGTACGGTTTCTACGAAACACCGAAGGGGCATCCACTGCCGTAGACTTGTCCAAAGTAGCCACCCAAAGGTTTCAACGACACGCACAGCCAGTTTACGAGTCGAATCCCGTTTTGCTTGCGGTATGACTTCACATGTGCAGGAGGTACAGAGGCACGCCGCGGTTTGTTGCCACATTGGCTTGCTTCCGCAAACTGCCACTTCATTTGCAAGCACAGGTTAGTGAAATACGGGTTGCATGCCTGCAAGTTTGGGGCACATTGCTCATGCACTTCGACTCTGAAGCAACACATACTTTAAGGTGAATTAAGGGATCTGTTTTTTCTCCCCACAGGAAGCACAGCAGCAGATGCGGAGAGGCTTCTGCAGCAGGCAGTTGATCTGCAAGAGGCAGGTAGGTAGTTCTTTCAGTAACACTGGTGAAATGTATTGCTGCAATGGCATCGCCATCGTGCTTGTACGGAATTGCAGGGGCCACGAGACTTGAAGCGATTATGCATGGTCTCTTTAAAATGCAGGCCAGCTTGTAGTTTGGGGCCGATAACCGTGGACTGGAGGGCAGTGCTTGTGTTTATCGATGAAGGTGCTTCCTTCTTAGTACTAGAGATGGTTTGTGCGGAGGCGGCGGAGCTAATTTCCAGGAATCTTAGGATACCCACGATTGGTATTGGTGCAGGTTAGTCACTTTGCGGGGATGGCGTTTCATCCAACACCAGCGCGGCATGCAGCACATGTACTAAATAGAAAGATAATGGACGAACAGTTAGGAGCCTGGCTTCAGCCGCTAATAAATGTTCCTTGCAAAGATTATGAGGCGTATGCATTGAGCACGAACTTCGCAGGTGCCGGGTGTGATGGCCAGGTTTTGGTCATTCACGACATGTTGGGTCTCTGTGGACCGGGCACGAAAGTATTCAAGTTCGCGAAAAGGTATACGTGATGCAATGCTGCATAGTTTTGTAGTGCATCGCCAGCTTACGCGGATAAATCGACGATTGTTCCATCCGTCTACCGGCACCGAAACTGATAGGTCTTGCTTTCTTGCCCAGTGTGGTTCGACGCCACCGTGAATGTTTCTCTGCGTGTGGCGTTCTTCAGGTATGCCAATCTATATGATATGGCGGTCTCGGCTGTAGGGACGTATAGGGCCGAGGTGGTGGCAGGATCTTTCCCAAAACCGTGCAACTCAACCTTCATGAAGCCAGCGGAGAGCGAGAAATTGTCAGCAATTTGCTCGAGCGGGGTGAGAGCTGCCATAGATATCAAGGCTTTACCCTCAGAGGGCAGTACCACAGACATTTCCGCTTCCAAGACAGCCAAAACGTGCTCTGCGGGACTTGAAAGCTCGTCGGACTCCAACGAGGCTGATTCGAGAGAGCCTTACAAAGTTTGTGTATGGGGCGGTGGTCGAATGGGGCAGCTTTTTGCATGGATCATGGCCGGCTCGATATCACCCCCAGTTAATGGAGACTGTGCGGAGTGGCAGCGCATGCAAATGCGGGGCACTGAAGTTACCATCTGCACATCGAGGGAGGACTTGATTGCTGCTTGTGTTCGGAAGCGAGGAATGTTGACTGCACTGCAGTCCGCTGGAGCTGCGTCGTCAGCAGTCCCCAGCGATCCTGAGAGTGGCGCTAAGCATTCCTTCATGCTGACGAACGAAATGGTCCAGGGTGGCTGTTGTGCTAGTGGGGCAGGGGAGCAACGACGAGTAAACGTGATTTCACGCAAAGCGGCAGAGTCTTTGGGCCGAGTTTTTGATCTCGTTATAATTGCTTGCAACTCAGGAGATACTCAGCCAATAGGTAAGCTGACACATGGGTCCCAGATTGAACGCGTAGACCTGACGGCACCCAGTAGGAATTCTGGTTTTCTGCTTTCAAACATTCGAATAAATCTGCACGAATGCATTGAAGACCTTGATTCCCCGAATGCGTGCGAGTTCTTCCCTCTCATGTGCTTACGTCAGTGCAAGTGTAGTACTGCTGTTTAGGAGCCGCATGTGACTGCAGCTGAATGCGCTTTCGGGGTCGCACGAGCTGAAGGGATCGTAGCTTCTTTACAAAACGGGCTGAAGGCCCCGCGAATACTACGAGCACTTCATGACCGGCTATTACTCTCAGGAGTGAGGGAACGCGCTACTTGCTTAACTTCTGCCCCAACTTCAGCGTGTGCATTGCACAGTGGGAGCAATCTTTGTGGTTTCGTGCTCCTTCAGGGCAAACCCTCTCCTCTCGTGTTCATGCCGACGTCCCTTGCTGCGGCTGAGGAGGTATGAACTGGCGGATGAATCGCTGTGTACTCTTAGCACTTATGGCGTTATCAGAGCACAACCACAGATAATAGATTGTTTCGCCTCCCATATCTACACGTGCTGCTTTCTTTCCTGAATCTCAACTGAAAAATCTCGGATTCTCACAAAACACATGCTCCACAACAACTTCTACATTGGTTTTTCATCATCTTCATCTCCGACGTTGGGCAGCTTGTTAGATTGCCTGTTTTCAGACACTTGCACAAGGTAGTTCATGTGGATGCCCAAAATTTCTTGGAAATGGGAAAATAAAGCGCCCAGAAACTTTATCGATTGTTCTCAGGAACCGCTGCACGTACAAAAAGTTGGCAATGGCCATGTGAAGATCTGCGGGCATATGCATCGAGCATCACAGAAAGCTGAAGAGCTGTATGCTATGCTTCGAGCCAGAGGTATTCCGCCTCGCGCAGCTGCATAGAGGCAGCGAGTCCAGAATACACTTGAAGCAATACTTCATCCGAAAAGTCTTTGAAAACTTCGAGCTTTCGAACGTAGTGGGGACGTGTGTAACTCGCCCATTCATAGGTGCGCCACCCAAAGAACGATGTAAACGGCTCATCTGAACAGGTTGCCCACTGGCTGTACTGCTGTTGCTTAGGGGTCTCCTGTGAACTCCTGCCGTGGTACAAGTTGGACGAAATCTTATGGGAAAAAGCAGCAGTGAACTGCTGCATCAACCCTCTCGCTGCGCTGCTGAACTGTGCCAACGGCCAACTTGTGGACCCCAGAATGGAGCTTACCAGGTGTGAATGGGCAGATTTTCTGTCTTCATGCTGTTTTGGAAGTCGTACAGATTTATTTTATGTGAATGCATTAAACTGTTCTTTCTTCTGTGCTTCATGCGCACGTTTTCAGGAAGCTGGTGGTGTCCGAGGTTGTGGCCGTTGCGAGGGCGAAAGGCATTCCGTTGACATTTGTATGCATCATTTAATTCCACTGGTAGTTCAGCTTCCCCTGTTACTTGGAGCTCGAAGTCAGTGCTTGCAGATAAATGTTTAGCTAGGTGCGTCCTTCTATTGTTGGTTCTTCAGGCTTCTGCCTCTGCTGCTGTTCTTGCCGTCGCCCGCGCATCAATGCATAATATTTCTTCGACACTATGCCAGCTACGTCAGGGTCGCTCATTAGAGCTTGTAGATATTTCTGGAGAAGGTAAACACTTCCGAATGTGGCAAACAGAAACGGTATCTTCCATGCGCTTACAGTATAGTTCCCGTCCCCATTTTTCTGGCTTGTGAGTGCTCAGTCATACGAGAAGCAAATGCAGTTGGCCTAAATGCCCATGTAAACAGGCTGCTTCTCGAGCTTGTAGGAGTGCTTGAAGCTACGAACGTTCGTCGATTGACCACTACGCAACCTGCTTCCTAAAAATCGAGCGAGGAACGAGTTACACAGTGGATTAGAGAGATGTTGAGACTTGGGTGAAGTGCACCCCCAGTTTGGTCTGATACGCATGTTGAGGAAGACTTGAGCACTCTCAACACTCAAGCTGCCAGTAAATGGTGCGGGTGGATTCAGCATTCATCCAGTTGAGCTTGCACAGTGCATACAAATTGAACAAGTGAAGTTTTTTCGACAATGAACCTCTCGAATGTGTAGCGCTTTCGCGTAGGCAGAGGCCTGCTGACTTGCGACGGCTTCCCCAGGCGCTTAGTACATCACGGGCAGGAAGCTCGTCTTAATTGTTTCAAACCACACTTATGGACTGCGTACAGTCCGGTCCTTTTGTTGCGCAAATTGGGCTGTTCGGGAGCTAATTTCTTTGCCACCAGAGCTGGAGAATAGTTGGTAAGTCAAGTTGCTTTCAAACAGTCCACCCAATTGTTCATTGGACCCAAACTCTGGCGACACAAAATCACTAGCTGCAACTGTCGCAACGTAACTGGCCTACCATAAGTCGGCTGAGGTTGAAGCAAGGATCACGCAGATTTTGCCTGACGCAGCGAACGTTTCTCGGCGGCGAATTAGATACGATCCACGCATCCCGCAGGCATGGATGCACCCAGTGGACAGCTTCAAGCAGATAAAATGAATCGTTCCTCCGAACCGTTCCTCCGAAGGAGTCTAATGCTTTGCTTGCCATTGGTAACGCGCCTCTTCATGATAGCTGTAGTATTTCTGAATGAATGCATACGCCGACTCTGGTCCATGCGACCCGTACGGATAAGGCTCCGGTTTCACCCCCGGGCCGTCGATCTGCTTGAGGAGTGGCGTGAATATGCGCCAAGCCTCACGCAACTCGTCTGCAGCGCAGATTGACAAAATGCTGGCGCAGGCACTGATGATTTCGTGACCAGGTGGGAGAATTCAACGTGCTGCGGTGGCGGCCCGGCAGTAAACGCACCTGTTCTAACGAAATTCTGTCTATCGCCCTTAATTACGTCCAATAATAGGCGCTCGTAGGCATCAGGAAGGCGGTCAACCTGCAGCCTGTCCATCACTGCAACCCAAAACACGACGGCAAAACGGTGCAAGCTGCATGCATGCTGATTCGAGAAGTATTTACCATGTCACTTGGTGACCACTAGGCATTTTCACTTGGACAGCGCACCTGATAGGTCTAGTTCCGTAAGCTGAAGCCCCGACGCAAGCCCCGGCTTCTTCGTGTAAAACTTCAGATAAATAGCCTCGCGAGGTTGTACCTGAAACCGCCCTCTACAGCAGCTCTTGGCGAAATGAAACTGTGCACTAGGAAATATGAACGAAGGATCAGCAGCCCAATGCCGGCATATGCCCAGTGTAGTTAGCGTTGCTGAGTAGCAGTCCTTAAGCGGCTCTGCTTACGATTATGACGAGTTCGTTTTCCGCGAGTTCCTCCTCGGGGTAAAAAGACTGAGCAATGGGACGCAACTGAATGCGAATTTCCGTGCAGCGCTTCTCGAGAGCCTTGCCAGCCTAAAATAAAGCAGCAACCGGACAGGGCTGCCAAGGGACAACACAATGCATTTCGCTTCTTTCCGCCAAAGCCCGCTTTGCAAAGGGCGGCAGTCTTAATAAGAACTTGCCTTAAAAATAAACGGAACGTCTCGCCATCGTTCATTCTCAATCCACAGTGCGCATGTGCAAAATGTAGGCGTCCGAGAATCGGAGGGGACTCCGGGATCCTGAAGAGCAACACTTGCGGCAGTTCAAAGCGATAAATGAGCAAGTTTGAAGCTCTGCCAAAAAGTTTCCACAAGGGAAATAGTCCTGGTAAGCAGGCGAAACATACATCTAGGTAGCCTGGTTGTGTGCCGTCGGGAGAAGCAGTATACTGCCCCAAGATTGTTTCCTCTAGCTCTGCAGGAGGCCACTCAGTATTGCACACAGTAGAACTTTGAGTTAGTTCACTTGTCATAGAATATCTGAGGAAATAGCTGACAGGTGGCTGGGGGAAGGGGATGACGCTCAAGGAAGGTGTAGCCAAATATTCCACTGCAGCATACTGATAGCAGGCATCTGTTTCAAAACCTTCACTTTCTCATCTCTGACATCCTCATCGCTCAGAGAAGCGGGAGGCTCCATGGCTATCAGCGTCAACAACTGCAGCATGTGGTTCTGCATAACGTCCCGAATGATGCCTGCAATTGAAAAACATACGGGAATTCTGAGACAATCACGAACCAGACGAAAAAGAGTACTTCTCAAATCTCTGACCAGTACTGCACTTACCGTAGCTATTGAAGTACCCGCCACGACCTTTTGTCCCAATGTCTTCTTTGAATGTGATGCGAACGCAACGTACGTTGTGCCTGTGGAAAAGCTGCATGAAACGACTCAGACCCACACTACGGGTAGCTCACAATCTCTGATGCTCCAAGACAAATACTGTAGCGCTGCTGTATCGTGACCTTTTCTAAGCTAGCAAGGTATTTGGCTGGTGGGCTGTAACCAAGGCTAACATGCCTTACATGTTTAAAGGCAACATTAGCAAAACGCAGTGCAATGATCGAGAGGGTCATCTCTTTGCCAAGGTAATGGTCAATGCGGTATATCTGCAATTAATCCCCAGCCACAGCACCAGTGCAAAGGGTTGACTTTGCTGACTGCAAAGCATCCAAAAGCGTACTGTGTCGT